>NC_090888.1:13856905-13879405 GCF_036669925.1 Montipora capricornis | reverse complement strand
TCCACGTGGTTTGTACGTGGGAGTTCCACTTGATTTCCTATAGCAGAATATGTTTTGTGGCGTGTCTTTGCTTCATTCACTCCAACATTGGAACCAGATCAAAACAAGAGTGAAGTCGATTTGTTTTTGACTCAGAGCAGTCGGTTTCAGTGGTTGACTGGACGAGTTGCTAGAGACTCTATAGGTGGGAAGAGCCTTTTATCACGCACAATTTTATTGGCGTTGCAGAAGTAACTGAGAGTTTGTTTGAACATGGAAAAGCGTATCAAAACGTGGAGGAAGTTTAGCTTGTGACATGGTGGAAGAGATTAATGACGATGACAAAAAGTTGTCCCAAATATAATTGAAGATAATAAGAACACCTGAAAGAAAAACATTGCGATTGTAAACAACGAGGAGCTGCAAATAAGAAGCGAGGAAAGGAGCCATGTCAACTTTGTTTGCTGCTTAATGGCCGTGTTTTCAGCAACGGTTTTTCAGGTCACTTAACGAGTGATAACCTAAAATACTGCCGTGAAAACAGTTCCTTCCCAACTCGCTTAAAGTTAAGCGGGCAATTGACAATGAGTGGGGAATATTAAATTAAACTCCCCATGTAGAATAAAGGATACCAGGCCCACGTGGAAAATAAATACATTTCTTTTATTCATCGGGATCACGTCAGCATACAGATCTAACTGATCTGGGTCTAATCTAGTGGTTTCATAGCTCAGCGTCTCCAGGTGATCTGGTGACGTAATTTGGAGGAGTGGGAAGAAAAATTTTAACGCCGTATCCCACGACCGCGCGCGGCCTTAGGTTTTGTTTCCAAGTTTCTTGCAGTATTTCCATGGCCAAAACTCAACAGATCATTCCGTGGCTACCGCATTTCTTGTTGCTGAATGAACATTCAGGTAGACCCGACGAGATCTAACCTTGCCTCTGCCATGTTGAATTCGAAAATAAGGCCGCGCGTGGTTGTGGGATACGGCGTTAAAATTTTTCTCCTTAGTCCTCCGAGTTACGTCACCAGATCACCTGGCTAAAACATCGCAGCGGCATTGCAGAGGTCATGGGTTGGAATGAACAAGCAAGATCCTGCCGTTTCACGTAAACGCAGTGCTCAGTCTCTCCACGCATTAACGTCGAATTACAAAGGAGACATCGGTATAGATAATTGAAAAAATAATAATAAAATAGTATTTAAATATTTAGCTGATTCAAGGATGCGAAACCATTCAGTTGTTATGTAAAGGATTTGAGGCGAGCCTGGAATCTCGGTGTGTGAAGTTTTTAAATTGGATGAACGTCCTAATAAACAGCGATACATCTTCCATATATATTTAACAATTATTCTATGAACACGGGTTGGATATGACATGGTAAATAGCCAACGAGGCCCGTAACGCCGAGTTGGCTATAACCTGTCTCATAACCAACACGTGCGAATGTTTATTAAATTTCTTAAACTCCAAAAGTTTAGAAAGCACGAAATACGAGCGAAAAAAGGGAGCAAATTCAAGCGAAATCGAAAAAACGTGATGAGAACTGATGCGATGTTGTGTAAGAACTTGTGGCAAGACAGACACAGGCTGGCGTCATTAAAACACTTCTTGCCTTTTCGTGTACTTTTAAACGTCGGAATTGATCCAAGCTTTCCCCAAAACGTTTTTTTTTTTTTTTTGCTTTAGTCAAAGAGAAATTTCGTTTTCTGGCAAAAAGAAAGAAAAAAGAAAAAAAAACCTAGGCTGAGAATTTCTTTGAATGACTGCAGCCTGAGACTAAATCATTTCTGCAGCATTTCTTTAGAACTGTAAACTGGTGACTTCGATGAATTAGTTACAGCCTGTCATATCTTTTTCGATCAAGTGTTAACCAATCGCAGATTGTTAATGTTGGACGATGCCTTGAATTTAGAGCTGTAAAATGTTTCGAATGGAAAATAACACGATAGAACTTTGCAAATCTTGGAGGGTGTTTCCCGCCCGCCCGGTAGTTCCCTCATACACTTCGATGAAAAATAAGTAACAAAAAGGAAACACAAATTCAATAAGTTATACCTAGATGGTTGCTCCTAGCTAATAAAGACTAAAATGACACCATGCATTCGTTACCGTTGCTTCTGCGTATTGAAAAATATTGAAGTTGTAACAAATAGTATCGTATAAACTCTTGTTCTTAGGCCATCGTAGCTTGATTAAGAAAATAACACAAACAGCGGTGAAGTAGAATGATAAAGATTGAGTATCCAACGGTGATGCCACTTGCGAGGAGGATCCAAAAGGATACAAAACGTCTTGACTCAGATAAGTTAATAGGAAGAATGAAAAAATGAGTCGCTGGCGAACTTCTCACAGGTCTGGTATATTATAATTTCGTGTAAACGTTTCGCCCTTCGGGCTTCTTCAGTACACGCTAAAAACTAAAAACTAAAAATACCTGGTACAACTGAACTTGCGCTATTTATACAAAACTATGAACCAAAAGGTGTAAAATGTTTAAAATTACAAAAAAATTTTAAAAAATCACAATAATATGTCATGTAATACGTGCGGTTGGAATAAATCGAGTGGACAATACGTGAGATAAGAAATAGTTAGCTCTATTCCGAAAAAGGCGTTAATCACCAGACATCGAAACTAATAATTTAAAATAAACAACAGGACTTAGTAAATCATGCAATCAGGTGGCGAAATGATGAGCCCAGGGCCCCTAAGAAGTAATGGAATCCCTGAACAGGGCCTGTGAGAATGCCGATCTGCACAGCGTAATGGGAAAAAAAGCCCAACTGGTTGCACAATTACTCCAGTGAATGATTAATTAAACCTTATTCTATTTTTGGAATTAAACTCGGATCTTTTGTTCAAGCCGTAAGGTTGGAGGGTGCATAACTGTGCGCACCAAAAAGCCTCTCTTGTAAGTAAAACCTTGTCCATATCATCAGTAGTGTCATTAACAATTTTTTCAATAACAATGAACTCAAAGTCAGACATGTGATGTTCTTTTCTATTGAAATGGACGGCCAATTCACACGTGGCCTTGTTGGTCAACATAGCCGATTTGTGATTACGAAATCTGACCTTGAATTCATTCGATGTTGAACCTACGTATTGAATCTTGCATGTTTTACAGGTGACTAAATAGATGACATTCTTCGACCTACAGTGTACATTCTGTCTAATGGAGTAAAAACGGCCTGTACATGCGCTGTGAAAGATCTTATTTTCAACAAGATAATGTTTGCATAGATCACATTTGTTCTTACATTTAAAACATCCTACGGGAGTGTTATTGCTGTAATGGGTTTTTTTAGGCCTTGCTAGAATCTCTTTTATGTTTTTGGGTCTTCGATAAGAAGGAATAATTGACCCCTTTGGGAAAATCTGGGATAGCAATGGCGATTCATAAATAAGATGACTAAATGATTTGATGATTTTGCTGATGTTTGGTAGATGAGGGTTGTAGTCGACTACCAGAGGAAAGACGATTTTTTTGTCTTTCGGTTTCGAGGCGAGTAAGTCCTCCCTGGGTACATCTTTTGCCCTTAAAAATTGCTTATTGACTTCCGCTGGATTGTAACCTCTCTCAACGAGATATGTCTGGTATTCTTCACTACGTTGGTCAAATTTTTCAATGGTTGAACAGTTTCTGCGAATCCGGGTGGCAACTCCAAATGGGATTGCCTTAGTGCAATGCCTTGGGTGAGCACTGTTACGTAATAAGTACATATGATGGTCAGTAGGTTTAGAATATACATCCGTTTGAATATACCCGTCAACCAATGAAAGTGTGAGATCTAAGACGTTGAGAGAGGTTTCAGATGATACTACAGTAAATTTTATGGTGGGATATAAAGCATTAATGAAATCAGTGAAATCATTAAGTTTAGTGGCACCTTGCGTCCATAGATCGAAAATGTCGTCTCTATACCGCCACCATAATCTGGGTTTGATTGTACCGGACTTAGCCTTTTGGTCAATAACTCCCATTGCTAAATCAGCGTAGCTACAAGCATTTTTCGGGCCCATAGCCGTTCCATGAATTTGTAGGAAATGTTTGCCTTGAAAGTTGGAATTGTTGTGTTCAAGACAGATCTTGACAGCTTCAACAATACATGGAGTGGATGGGACCTGAATTTCACGCGAATTGAGAGCATCGGTAACAGCTTTAAGTCCCAAGTTGTTATCGATGTTTGGAAACATCGAGACAACGTCCCAAGAAACGAGAAGAGTGCCTTTGGGGAATGGCCCATCCTTATTTAGATCTTCGATTTTTTGCAATAAATGAGTTGTATCTTTGACAAAAGAGGGCAACTTTTGAGCTAATGGTTTGAGATAGTATTCTGTAAAAGCTGAAAGATTTTCAATAGCTGTCCCGCAACAAGATGTAATTAACCGTAAGGGATTCCCTTCTTTATGTGTCTTAATTGTGCCGAAGGCCTTGCCCGGTTTAGGTTTGTTGTTAACAACCCAGTTAGCGATGTCCTTATCGATTTGTCCCTCGAGTAGCCACTTATTACTCCACTTACTGATGCTGTGAACGGAGTTGATGCTAGGATCCGAATCTAATGTTTCATAATGGAGTGGGTTTTCTAGCTGGCCAAGCATTTTATCAGAATATTCTGTTTGGTCAAGGATCACAAATTTAGATCCTTTATCCTGAATTTTGATGACTTGTTGATCTAATGTTTTAAGTTTTGAAAGGGCCCTTCTCTCGCCTGCCGTGAGATTGTCAGGAACAATGGAAAAATTGCTAGGATTAAATAAATCGTTCTTCACCGATTCAAGAAACAACTCAACCTCCGGGAATTTAGAAACTGGGGCTTTCCACGATGACACTTTCTTAACTTTAGGAAACAAAGATTCATTATGTGCTACATCAGAGTTAGATTGATTGACAAAAAACGTGGTAGCTCTGATACGGTGTTCAAATTTTTCCCAATCCTCTAGTAATTTAACTCTATTAACGTCACGTGGGACTGGACAAAAAGAAGGACCTTTACTAAGCAAAGATTTCTCGTCCTGATTGAGTTCCCGTGAAGATAGGTTAATGGGGAAAAATTTCTTTCCATTAACTCTAACATTAACTGAAGAGATAAGTTTTTGTAACTTAGCTACTCTAACCTTTTTAGAAAAACGTCTATTCCTATGTGTTGATGTCGGTGTGTTCTCTTCATTTGAGAGTTCAGCATGGTGTTGATTGCTGGGTGTGATCTTCTGAATTTTCTTGATCTTGTTCCGGTATTTGAGGTTTAGGCTTCTGTTCAAGGTGGCAATGTTTTTCTTTGCTTGATTCCAAGAACTACTGGCTGTTGTCTGGTCTTGTTCATCGAAGAGAATTTTTCGTTCTTCTTCCAAGTGTTGCTGTAATTTGCGAGTCGTGGTATCCGCAAAATTAACAAGATCATTGAGAATGTTCATCGATGCTGTATTCAGATGTTGCTCGCATCGTTGTTGGAGAGTCTCATCTTTTGAGCCAAAAGCCAGGTTGAACTTCAGCCTAAGGCCTCTCGGAATAGAGTTAAGTTGCTTACAGCGTGTTAAAAAACGGGAGTGATGTTGGAATCGCGTCAGCTTGTTCCAGGTATTAGTGATGTTTTGTGCAGACCGGGACATCATCGGATCAATAAAGATTCACAGGCACTCAATCGGTGAATGAATATATATATATATATATCGTAAACAATAGGGGTCTGGAACCTAGACTGAGAAAAATGATCTGCAGCAGTACGTGTCTGGACATAATGAAAAGTAATAGCTAAAACAGCAATAACTTCTCACTACTAATATTGACATTAAGGGAACAATGTCTCTTTAATTCTGCAGTGAAAGTCAGTTTTTCCGGACGCTAAAATGTCAAAGTGATCCCATTTAATGTCGTGGCCAGTGGTTTTCACGTGATCAGCAATGGCTGATGAATGGTCACTTTTAGCTAGGGCCTTGAAATGTTCTGTTTTTCTGTCGTGGAGTCTTCGTTTTGTTTTGCCAATGTAGAATTCATCGCAGTTCCAGCAGACAGCTCTATAGACGACCTTGGACCTCTGAGATCGGTTCAAGCAATCTTTGTATGGAAAAACCACTGGCCACGACATTAAATGGGATCACTTTGACATTTTAGCGTCCGGAAAAACTGACTTTCACTGCAGAATTAAAGAGACATTGTTCATTCAAGAGCAAAAGCCTTCCCTAAATGTCAATATTAGTAGTGAGAAGTTATTGCTGTTTTAGCTATTACTTTTCATTATGTCCAGACACTTAATGCTGCAGATCATTTTTCTCAGTCTAGGTTCCAGACCCCTATTGTTTACGATATATATATATATAGTTTTTAAACAAATTGTGACGGTCACTTTTGAAAATGTGTGTTGACTAGCATACGAAACGTCAAGTTTTATAAAAATGCGTTGGAATACAATGTTTATCACCGCTGTTTGTGTTATTTTCTTGTAACAAATACTTATTTTAACCTGGTGATTATATAAGTCTTTACAATTTACCATTTTCTCTTCCAGTATCCTTTCAAGCCATTTCGTTGCTAGGTTACGTATGACATATTGCAATGCAAGCCGGTACATAACACACTGTGTTTTCGATAGTAACGAGGCAATTTCCCAGCCATCGATGGGCCCGACCATCTTGCTTGACCATTTATCGATCCCAGTACTTTTTGCCGAGAACCGGAAGTGGAAAGTTTGAATTCTTAACCTGTGACAGATGCACGAAATAACTCATTGCTTGTGTGAACGCTACACTTACTTACTTCGATACAATTGAAGACGGTCTTAGATTTTGCCCAAAGACAGGCAATTCAGGAGCAACACATTTCCTCGCCTTTGCATATTTTGATATGGGCATTACGGATATCCTGCCTCTTGACAATGTAAATCACAAAGTTCATAACCGCGTTAGACAAACCTAGAGTACGAAGCCACATATGAACAGGCCCGTTCAATTTGAAAAGTGGCTTGCCGGTGGCAAACAAAGCAGTCATCAGGGGCATCCAGCACATCGTAAATACAACAGTAACCACGGCAAGCGTGCGCGAAACTCTCACTTCTCTGCACCAATTTCTATTTCGCGATCGTTGCTGAACTCTGATTTTTCTTGTTTTCCATTTTCTATAAAACAGAAACGCAACAATTATCACGTAAGACAAAATAATGATGCCATAACCTAAGGCAAACGACCCATATGCCACAATGGCTGAAGGGAATGACGATGGAAGTGCGACGCGTAATACAGGAGATAACAGAGGGATTGTCCATGACACGAAGAGCATGGTATATATTCCACAATTGTTCATCAAAGTTCTGTGGAGTAAAGAGAAGCACACAGCGATGAAACGGTCGACGCTGACGGCCGCCAGATGCAAAACCGATGCAAAACATGAAAAATTGGCTAAAATACTGTAGGCGGTCTCCAGATGCCTTGATGCACAGTCTTGAAGGAACGTTCTCCTCCCTAAGTTTGCCAAAAGGATAGGTTCGCATATAATTGCAACAATTAAATCTGCAATTGCTAAGCTGAAAAGTAGGTAGTTAGAGCTTCGACGCAGACGGTGATCTGCAAGAACAGCCACGCAAACCATCAAGTTGCCTATTGTACCAAGAACACAGATTAAACCATTGGCTGCAATCAGTACAATACCTTGAGGCAATGAAAGAGAGCAGTTATCTTCAAATGACAAATTTGTTGTGTTTTCTAACGAATGATTCATGGCTCAATCCGTAGTTTTGTTTCAGTTTGTTTTTGCAGTCGATGGTACTAGGTCACTAAACCAAAACGAAGCTACAGTTGTAGCTTAGTGTAGTAGAGACGGAGATCAGCGTTCATGCCTCGGCAAACGGATATTTAATTCGGTAGCGATTGCATTTTCATTTTAAGAAATCAATACAAAGAAGGGATATTGGGTTTTCATCACTTTTAAGTATTCCTTTGAGTGTTTTTGCGCTTACATAACCATTTTTGGACCTTCAAATACAAAACCGTCATGCGCCATAAACAGGAAACAAAGGGAGCTTCAAGATTATTCTAAAACTCTAAATTGAGAACAAAGTCAAGGACTTCTGCCTAAAAATAAACAATTTGTTAACTAAGCAAAACTGAAAAACACGTTCAGACCTTATTCAAATCAGAAGGATGTTCTGTAAGGATTTTTTGGGAGTCTTATCCCAAAGTAGGTTTTTAAAATATGTGACCAATCGATGGTGCTTTTAGGAAGAAAAAGAGCGACGTTTATCGCTTTTAATTGAGGTCCAAGTATCGCTGGCCGGTCGAGGCGAGGTCTCAGTGTCAGTATTCAATAAGATGTGCAATTGAAAAACGTATTTTTGTGACACGGTAGTATCATGTTACCATGAAAATGATTTACTTTTCTTGGCTACTTATAGGTACAGCATGCTGTGTTTAATACGCATGCAAGTAAAAACATCATGCGATCAGAATATCACAAAAAAAACTTGATACGTCTGACCTGCACTTTGATATAAGGTGATCAGTTTGATTTCTGCCGCAGCGCTAAATACAGTTGACACTTAAAGTTCATGATATTATTATTATTATTATTATTATTAGTAGTAGTAGTAGTAGTAGTAGTATTATTATTATTATTATTATTATTATTATTATTATTATTATTATTATTATTGATAATCACTTAGAACAGTATAGCTTGATGGAGAAAGAACGAAGAGATGCTAGGAAAGAGTGCAGTGGTACGATGAATAATCTCCTGATAGATTGAATGGTGACACAAGATTGCCACAGAGGGAAACGTAACCTGAGCACGGCATCGATGGATGTGAGTGAAGCTTATGACTCTGTCTCATACAAGTGGCTTCTCAAGATGATGAAGGATCACCGACTCCCTCTTTGGATATGCAATATCATAAGCAATCTGACTGACAGCTGGAATACACGCATCGTTGCTAAAACGAGTCAAGGTCAGGAACAGTCTGACATCATCAGATTGAACAAAGGGTTACCACAAGGAGAAGCTTTATGCCCTCGTCTGTTCACTCTGTAATTACACACCGTTGCATGGAAACTAAAAGCTACCAATGGCTATAAGTTATCGAAACCAATAAATTGGAAGATCACGAATTTATTGAATATTGATGACCTTAAGATCTACGCAGCCTCTGAAAGTAAGCTCAACACCGTCCTCATAACCACCAAAGATGCAATGAAAGATATTGGTCTGGAATGGAACTCGACGAAATGTTCAGTAATTAATTAACATCAAGAGTGAGAAGCAGGTGCAAGGCACAGATGAAGAAAAGGTGATTAAACACTTAAAAGAGGGTACACAGTATAAATTTCTCGGAGTATTGGATAATGTCAAGCAGGGAGACAAACTATCATTAGAATGTGCTGCATAAATATACCAACAACGAATGTCCATAGTATGTTCAAGCCCTATGTCAGATGAGAATCAAGTGAGAGCATCTAATCAATTTTCACTGCCTGTGGTAAGCTATTTTATTTGGACACAGACGTGGCCCCTTGCAGAGCAAAGGAGGATTGACAGAGAAGCTAGGAAGATCATTGTAGACGATGGTGGTAAGCATCCAGTGGTTTCAACAGTACTTGCTCTACCTGCAAAGTGAAAAAGGCTCAGGGGTCTTCAATCTATAGAAGGGGTATACCCTAAGATCAAGGCAGCAATTAAGCTGTATTCTAACGATGACCCAGCAATGGATGCTGTAAGACAGTTCGAAGAATGCTCTCAGTTCAAGAGGTGGACACCAGTCTTTATTAAAGGACGCAAACAAGTATGCAGATCAAGTAGGGCTAACACTGCAACTGACCCATCCTAATCCTTCCTGCTCCGGAGTGGCTGGCAACGAGACCCCCATGCACTAGAAAAATCATTACGAAGATCAACAGCTGAACTGCTGAATGAGCGTTGTAAGGATGACAGTATTAGTGGGAAGTGCTTTGAATGGTTAAAGAGCTGGAGCTCCTGTCCCCCACAAGTCATAGCCGGTAGTATGCATGAACTATACAACCAATTGCTACCGACTAGGATGTACTAAAGGAAAAAGATCGGTTCCATGGTAGAAGACGATCTGAGGTCTAGAATGTGCATGAAAGATCTCGAAAGTGTTTCGCATATCTTAGCCGGCTGCTCTGCTTTGGCACACACGAATTACGTATGGAGGCAGAACTCAGCACTCAAGATTCTGTTCTTCGAGATGATTCAAGAATGTTGCCTAGTTGACAGAACACCACCCCGATACCCCCAAGTCGTCCTCAAGCCCTTATACGAGAACGAAGATTATCGAGCATATTGGGATGTCCCCGTGTAAGCGGAAAGCACTGAAGTACGTGCTAACCAGATAGATACCCGCATCATTCACCACATAGACAAAAAGATCACAATACTGGAATGATGAGCTGCCCATGCGGGAGCTGATCTGCCATTTTCTCACAAGAGCGTGATTTCAATTGCGCATGAGCAGAATATTATTTGCAGCAAAACACTTGTTTGTAGGTAGTTATTTGCAGGTCACGTGGTGGGTTCTCGGCCAATGAAAATTTAGGATAAAATCAATCGAATGATAATAATATTAATTATTGTTGTTGTCATTATAATTATAACAGTTTCGCACAGCCTGTCGTATTATGCTGGGTTAACTGTAGGAGCCAGTTGCTACCCACAACCTCAGGTCCTAGGTCTCCTTAATGTCCAACAGGCTTCAAAGAATTATTGTCGTCCCAAGTAGAGACGTTTTTTGCAGTACTTCCACCGGTATCACTATTCCAATCTTTCCAAAAATTCCTTTAATTTTTTTTGACTCAGTCCCCAGAGTGCCAACGATTATTGGGACAACTTCCACTTGTCTTAATGTCCACATTCTTATAATTTCCCTTTTTAAAGCTTGGTACTTATTTATTATTATTATTATTATTATTATTATTATTATTATCATTATTTTTATTGTTGTTGTTGTTGTTGTTGTTGTTGTTGTTGTTATTATTATTATTATTATTATTGTTTCTGATCCCTTTTGACTCTGAGAAAATACGAAATGGCCTATCCTATCAACACAGCTAATGATAAAGGCATTAAGGTTTGGAATTCTCGTGGAGTAGAATCCTAATGCCAGCAAGAGGCTTGCCTTATTATGAAAATATACTTTACTACTCTTGGCTACTTAGCTAGTACCCTGCGTTGGATAGGCCCGCAGACATTACACGACCAGCATATCGAAACACTTGAATCAGTTTCCAATTCTCCCCTTTGTTTAGATGAGGCTATGGAAACACGGAAAGCGTCCTCTATTGCTTAAATAGAGGCTATTACACGGTGGCGAGAAGGCAATGAATCAGTATATTTGAGTGGCAAGAACATAAAATTCATATCTTCGAGCTAACGTTTAATTTTCTTTTTTTATTATATAGACAATACATATAAATAGTAGAGATTGAAATAAAATCTGGGTGTTAATTAATACAAACAAAAAAAGTCGGGAATCGTGCCATCATAGTGGTGCCGTGTCGTTGCTCAATTTGCATACGAAAAATACGTCACTCGGTCCTCGGATTTAGTTGTCGTATTGATTCTACGGCTGATTTAGTTCCTAGTAATACACAAACGGCGGCTCGTAATCCTTTAAAGTTCTTTGGAATCCTAACTGTGTGTGATTTCGTCCATGATATGGAAGGAGTCACATTATACGAGACGCCGTTTGTTTGGCTCAAAGCACCGCTTACGTTTGACAAACAATTACAAGAACTATTGATCACATAGCAATGGCAGTCAACATCCTTGTTATTGTTAAGTTTGATTTGCAAACTGACCTTAAAATTTTGTTGCTGCATTATAATTATTTTATATACCTGGTTTAATTTTGCAAGAGCCAACAGCAATTACTTAAAATGACCCATTTTGAACATTCCCCGCGTTCCCTGCAAGTTTTGATTGTGAGAATAAAATACTAGAGGATGCTGATTGTTTTTAATTACTTTTTATTTTAAGTTGAAAGCAATACGAGAAATTTATTAATCAAGTTAGGGGCGTACTTCGAACTTCTCAAAATAACGACTACTGATAAGTGACCACTCGTCTCCTTCAGAGGAATATCTGTGTTGTCATGACAGCAAAGCTTGTAACTTTTCATTCCCGATAAATGTCGGAACATCTTCCCAACAGACAAACACAAAACAAAGAGACCGACCGTCTCGTATATAAAGAAGGAAGAAAAAAAAAATTAATATGTATTAATTTTTGAATTAAAGGTCTCTGAAGAGTCTCTTGGCCGAGACGAAACGCCGCGTAAGACTGGCCACGAACATTTCACAAGTATTTGACAATAGTTTTGCTTTTGTAGAAATGTTTCAGTCTTGAGTTATTTAAAGCTCTCTAAATTTTAAGTACAAATGGCACTGTCAATACAAATATTACTCGTTAATAAACTAAATTTGGTTGCTACATGCTTAAGCAATCAGAACGATATCAGATTGGACACGAAACTCTTTAAATGCAATGTTAGCTACAAAACTAGTGAACATTGATGGAATAAAGAAAATAAAAAAAGGAGAAGTTCCTCTTTGGTTATTCCGGTTTTCCCTTCTCACAGGGTCACCCAGCGACGGTTTTCTCTCAAGGTAAGTGTTTTAAACACAGTTGTAAGCTTTTCGGAGTGCTTTTAAGGCTTTGTAAGTTTATTTTAGACTACGCTATACAACTTTTATATTTTCGCTTATTCTAGGGGAACTTGAAACTTTTCGAATTTATTAGGTATTGTATGAGAGGGGCATTGGGGTCTATTAGAAACCGAAAAACCGCTCAAAAGTTCACCCGAAACCGAAAAACAGAAAATGAAATACAAAAAAAACAAAATCGAAATCTTTACAGACCCGGATTTCCAAAACCTTAATCGATCTGATACATTAGTGGCACCTAAAGGATGCAGACTAAACTTAATTAATTTCATCACTGTATGCGTTTGGCTTCCGCGGCGCGCGCTCATGGTTGAGGAAACTAGACACCAAACAAGCAAAACCGAAAACCGCGTTGGATACCAGATCCGAAAAACCACTTGTATTTTGGCCAAAAATCGAAAACCAAATGCTAAAATACGAAAAAACTCGAAACCGTAACAGACACAAAAACCAAAAAACCGAAGTTTAAAAGCCGAAAAACCAGTCTAAAAAATGGCCAAAACCGAAAAATCCCAACGCCCCCTCTTGTATCCTTTCCAAAACTCATAGCTGGCCTTTTTTCGGTAGTCACAAAGACATTTTTATCAATCAGAAAGAAACAGCAGGCATTACCTTTTTCAGATCACGAAAGTTCGATTTGAAAATTCCCTAAACGAAATCCGAGGTGATCAAAGGCCTCCCGAACAGATAATTTACCGAAACGTACCGCGCACCGGTGGCTCATTTGGTTGAGCACCGGGCTGCTATGCGGGAGGTCGTGAGTTCGACTCCGGCCGGACCAACACTCAGGGTCTTTAAATAACTGAGGAGAAAGTGTTGCCTTTGTAATTACATCCGCAAATGGTTAGACTTTCAAGTCGTCTCGGATAAGGACGATAAGCCAGAGGTCCCGCCTCACAAATAACTTCCTTGTTCATTAGTTCCCTATGGGCCGTTAAAGAACCTACACACTATTCGAGAAGAGTAGGGGATGAAGTTCCTGGTGTTGTGGCTGTCCTCTGTGTGTATATGGGTGGGTGGGTAAAGCAGGTCCACATCTGTTCAGCTAAATAGCTGCCAAAACTTCAACCTGCTTAAACAAATAAAATAACAAGAATGAAAGGACAGGACTTATCCACAAGGCTGTGATTTCTCGTTTCAAAATTGAACTTTGTAAACTACAGGATAACGACCAAAGTTACTGTTGCTGTAGGCGAATTAGACAGTCCCACTCGTTAGAACTGGAGCCCATCAGATCCCGGGGACTGACCGAAACTATTTCTTGAGTGATCCTTCTCTCCTAGTTGACCGAATGCTATGCTCCTTGATCCTGTTTGAGGGCTCAATTCATAAAAGCACGTTGGGAAGGCCAAAAAAACTTTCCTAGATATAGGTGAGTCCCGGAAAAAGATCAAGAGCCATTTTTCATTCGCTCAAGACAAAGAACTTTTCTGCACATCCCAACATAAGCCACTCGGAAGTCCCGAATCCTTGAAGTGTAGATGAGGAAGTTCATGGCAGAGTTTGATAGAGCGAGAGTCCTCAACCACATGTGCGCTGGTCCCTGTAGCTTTAAAAGCGATTTACCAGCACCGAATAACGAAATCATTAGTGGAAACCAACACAAGGTAAAAATACCAATTACAATGGCAAGCGTGCAAGCCACGCGAATTTCCACGCGAGCATTGACATCCACGGACAATGGTCGTGCTCTTAGTTGGTTTCGTTTCTTCTTAATTCTGCAAAGATGCACCACGATCAACAGGTAAAACGTAATGACTATAAAGTAACTAAGGCCAAAAGTTCCGATAGCAAGGAACCCTCTTGGGAAGGAGGGTGGAACAACGGCACCAAGAATTAGAAACAAAATCGGAAACCCCCATGAACAAATCAGCATTATCTTCAATCCATATTTACCCATGATGATTTCGTGTCGAAGGGGAAATACTACCGCCAGGAAACGGTCAACGCTGATCGCAGCCATGTGAACAACTGAGGCACTGCATGACAGTCTGGATAGAATTCTGTAGATGTTTTCCAAGTTCGTTGCGCTGTCGTTGGAGAAGGAAATCTTTGTGAGAATTACGACAAGAAGGGGTTCACACCCCATTGTGACGATCAAATCAGCGATGGCCAAGCTGAAGAGAAGGTAGTTCGAGCTTCGGCGAAGACGAGCATTGGATGCCACAGCAATGCAAACCAGTAAGTTGCCGACTGTTCCAAATAGCCCAACCAAAATGTTGGTTGTTATTAAGGCGATGCTGTGCCCCTGACGAAAATCACAGCTTTTAGTAGATAGATTGGAATTTGGTCCAACTAGATATTCCGAATTGTTATTCATAGTAGAATTGAATTTGGACTTCAGCTAGTAATAACAATTTCACAGTGGATGTGTTGTCTCTCTTTCACTTCATTCTCAGTTTTCAACTAGCATGTTATTGAGGAACTGAATCTCTTTATATCAGCTTTTCTTTTCATGGAAATTAGCCTGTTCAGTATAAGTAAGTGTTTCCCCTTTTTCGTGGAATTAACATAAAAATAGAGTTATTGAAAAACTTATATGGGGGTAGGTGTGAGAGCAAACGGAACAATTACAATATAAGGAAATACAAAACAATATCTTTGATTTTTAATTGAGCGATTAGTTAAAGAATAGTTTGGCGATAAGAACAACAATGCGCGTAATATAACGTTCGCATTTTTTTATTTTTTATTTATTTTTGTTGCCATCTTGTTCCTCGCAATTCATTGAATCAGTCTTCATTCTCTCCCGTAATTCAATGAATCTAATAGTTTGCGTGACTTTCTTTAATTAAATACGACTTGTATGATATTTTAATCTTCCGGTATTCCATGGGAGCTGGAAGGCTTGGCGGTAATAATAAACCATTCTAATGAAGCGGGTGTGTTTGTAAGCAAAACATGCGCGAGACAAAAAGCTGAGCCGAACAATTGGGGATCGAAGTCAGGAAAATATGAGGCTAAGACTTCTCGCCAACATATCTTGCGCCCTATCATAGCTTATCATGCCGTCAGTTGCCACTGTTTCTTATTATAATTATTCTTGCATATTGCCTCGCATTTTAACCTACTTAATTCACTGCGTCAAGTGCCAGTTAACTTAAGAAAGAGCCAGGGTTTTAAAAGATTATTATAAATTCTTCGCAACTTGTTTGCTTCTTTAACTCCAGGTTTTGTCAATTCCTTGAACGTAAAGAAGAAAACAAGGGGGAAAAAGAACGAGAATTTAAAGAAACTGCTGTTCAATTTTCCCTCACAGCACTCGCTTGCAGCCTTAAAAGCAATTACAAGGCTGCTATGGGCACATATATTTAAATTAGCCTTTAAGACCAACAACATAATACTACGATACTCGTACAGACATTACTTGCGGATGATTACGTAACCTTTTCAGCACTACTCATGCTCTCGACAAATACAAGATACAACGCTTATAACAAATCGTTGTATGTTTACTTGGTTGTAGCCTAGCGTTGCACAAAATAAGCTCTCCGGGGCGTAGTTAACTGGCAGGTCGCTTCATAACGGACTAAGTTGAAGAAAGCATTTTTCATGAAAATAAATAAATAAATAAAATAAATAAACAAACGATTACTTTTATTGAACCTCCACATCGACAGAAAAGGCTTTAGACCGCAGGAATAAATGTTTACCAAGAATGTCCTTTAAGTTTCTTCTTTTACAAAAAGCGTTTGAACCGGAAACAAATGAAGTTCAGATTCGCTTTTTTTGTTTTCGAAGATGATAATAGCGACAAATGACGTACCTGTGTCGACAATCCAAACACCAGAATCTCACTATCACGTGAGTAAAGGTTTTGTAATCAATAAGAATCTAGGCTTCTGGTCCCTGTTGTTCAAAGGGTGAATAGCGCTATCCACTGGATAACTCAATTGGTTTTGCTAATGTTTATCCGCTGGATAGTGATTTACCCAATGGATAGCGTCATCCACCTTTTGAACAACCAAGGCCTGGTTATATTTAGTAAGTTTCTATAGAGCGTCATCTATATATTTCTCCTGTGACTTATTTGGTTTGACTTTTTTTTTGCTAATTTCATGGGCCATTAATAACTACCTTTGTCATTTCTACAGTATCGGATTCTCTGATGTATATTTGCCCTAGTTTAGTGTAGAGGTTCAACTCTTTTATTCTAAGATAATTTCAATTTGGTTTGTCAAATGCACTCAAATAGCAGTTGTTATATTTTAATATTAATTATTATATATTGTCAAATATATTCACGCACAATATGGAAAACAAAAGCAACAGTTGTTAGTGTCAGCATCAGAAGTCAGAATCCACGACAACAAATCAACGAAATGAGCGATTCAATACAACATGCAATCGATTGTGCATGGGAATATTCCGAAGAAAATTGATACTTAACAAATAGATTCCATGCTGCCGTGCGTCTATTCGATGATAGCCAGATCACAGATGACGTCAAAATGTGGTAATAAAAACAAGGCACACGAGGCGATAAATGTCCTTACAACATTCTGGCGTCTTTTGTGATCTGTTAGGGACTTCATGATCCACGACGCGGTCGTCTATCAACGAGGAGACCACAAAACAAGAATATCATTGCTTAAAAGAGGAAAAATAATCGTGCTGCACGTGCGGCACGCATTTTAGCACATAATTTTTGTGGTACTTTGCATAACAACATGACATAGAAATGGCAACGACGTGAAGGACGGTGCCTACTAATTCAAAGGTATTTTTGCCCCGCTTTATGAATATGCGGGAAATGTTGATGTCAACAAGTGTTATTGAAATCGAAAAAGAAATTTGGGGGTAACCACGCATTTTTCAAAGATAATTCATGAACACTATTTGTAAAAAGCTTTAAAATACAAAGCCATGTATGGCGTTTTTTCTCAAAATGAAGCATAATTATCTCTGAAAAATGCACGGTTGCCCCCAATTTTCGTTTTGGATACCAATAATACTATCTACTTTCTCTGCATAATTTTAAACCGCGCAAAAATATCCCTGTATTACATGTAGAAAGCATCCCCGATAGGAAATCCGAGTATCTCGAGATGCGCAGAACGTATGAGCAATAACAATAGTAGGCTCCGTCCTTAAATGACCAAATTTGAAATTTTGACGAGAATAATTGTGTGACAAATGTAAAAAGGCTATTTTATTTTCCGCGAAGAGTGATTCAAGACCCTACCCCAATGACTCCTCTTACCACCCTCAACTTTGTTAAGGCCCGTTTCAACGGTTTCAATATTTCACCAACATTCGTTCAATTAAAGTTGAACGGATCTTAGGCAAATGTCGGACGCAAAGACAAAGTTGTGCGGAGGCCGTTCAAACGGTTCCAACATTGCACCAACCAATGAAACCAACACTTTCGCGAAATTTGATTGTGAGGAACTAAGAACTAGAAACCAGTCTGTCTCGTCCAGATAAACTACGCCATATTGACTTTTGCGGCCTGGTGTGAGCATGCGTGTGTTCTGCAATTGTTGAGCAGAGTGTTCAAATCGGTTTCAACACCATTCAACTTTTTCAAGAACAAACAAGAAGTTAAATCGATGTTAAACGAAAGTTTAAGCCGATTTAAACTTGATTCAACGCGTTTTCAACAAGCTTTCAACATTTTTTACCCTTTCAACAATGTTAGACAAGCTGTTCAAACGCACAGAACATTTGGTTCAACAAAGTGTTGAATGCATGTTGAAGCAAATGTTGAAACCGTCTAAACGGGCCTTTAGCCTGCGTAACAACCTCGTCCCCAGGGTCTTCTCCTCCGCGATCTCGTCTGGAGAAGACCCTTGCCAACGCTGAACTAACACCTTTGTTGATTAGCCCATTCATACGAACACGCTGATTGGTTTAAGTACATTCTAAAGAAAGATGGCGGACGTAGCGAGTGTTTACACGAACAAGAAAGGGCTTTAGGAGGTTGAATTGCAGTTCAGTTCAAGCGCTGTTGATATCAGACTGCCATTAACGATTCGAAAGGTGAATCTTTTCCGTTATATTTAAAAGATGTAACCTATACCATAGAAGCAGAAATAAGCGCGGGAAAATATATATAACGAGCATGTAAACTTATAGCGAGATGCAGCTCAACACATGTGGTCTTATGTGCTGTTTTTGTTGTTCTGTATTCATGTGCAATTAGTTTTTCCGCGTACAGAAACAAAGAAGTTCGAATTTCAAATCTAAAAAGGAGCTTTTGCTCGTTACAGAGCACTGTTCTAATATACCGAAAATCGCTCCTATTTTCTTGGACACGTATCCTTAAATATAGGCCTTCTGCCTGTATTAGGTTTAGGCTTACTTCAAATATTTTCAAATGCACTATTTTTTCTATCAACAATATTGTTTTGGTGGCCGAGGCTGAATTGAATATTTTTATTTTTTGCCGAGTTTAGGTTGAAAATATCCTTGTGAATATTTTTAGATTTTACCATATGGTATTTATGTTGTCAAATGATTGTATTTTGCTGTCTGGATGGTGTTAAAGTAATTTTAGAGCCAGCCTATAGGTATTAAATACATATTATTTGATACAATGCACATGACTTCTTGCAGAAATATTATTAGTATAAAACTTACTGCCAGTGCCGACATTGCATTTAGAGAAGGCCACCAGAGAAATGGAGAAAGGGCCAATTTAGCCCTTTACTTTTACAAGGCTGCATGCAGGCTTAACCCAGGGATAGTATTCTAATAACCATCCCAAGGCTCAAAATTGCGACTGATATGGTCACCAATGAACTCACAATGTACAATGCAACTAACATTTGTTTCTTGGCGACCAAAAATTCTAGTTCAGTTGCCTTCCTTTCGCTACGTTGAGGACACCTTATGTTCTTCTAGTAAGCCATATTGAAAGATCTTTGCTTCTTAACACTTAACATAAGAAAAGAAATCAGTCCACCCTTTTGCTTTGCTGTGTCTCCAAATATAATGCATTACAAACCCTTGGTCATTGACTTTGTCTTGTATGCCTTTGTATTGTTCTTGACCCAGGTCCTTCATGCCAGACCTCTGGTGACTAATTTTTAAGGTCCAAATATTATCTTTTGGGCCCTTTCCTAAGAAATTTGCCCCTGAAACAAGTCTTCAGGGGCCACTTTGGACCTTAAGTATAATTTTCTGGCTGAAACACTGAACTATGATGTTTTTTTCTCAGTACCTGGCCAGGGAAAATGGTTCCTGTTTTATTGTGTCTAAACACTTACATTCCTTACTGTGTTAGTTTTTCTATAAGTGGGGGCCTTATTTCAATTCTTGTTTAGGTAGTGCACAAGAGAACAATTGTTTACTGTAGATAAATTACAATCTTGATGAACCATCTTAGCACTGAAAGTGGTCAATAGAACATTTATGAAAGCTGCTGTATATATTTTAGTAACAAAGTATTAGTTACTCAGAGAAGATAAATAAAAATTACATATTCCAAAGTAGTATTCTTTGATCTAGGCAGTGATAACTATAAAATGTATCATATATAAAGTATCACATTGAAAACGTTTGTATTAATCAAGCATTTCCAACCTTGTCTTCAATCAATGTTGGCATAATAAAGGCATGTTGAAAGAATTTGCACTGTTTATGTCTACTTGTGTTGGTGAACTTTATACTACTTATTTGAAACCTTTTATATTCTTCAAAGCGGTTTACAGATAACTGGATGGGGTCTGGGGCAGTAGTTAGAAAGGTTTTCCTACCATTACTGTTTCCAAACTAGATTGTTTCTTTGGTCACAGCAGTGATTATTATCAACCAGCAACATGCAACAAGTTGCAAATTGCAAATTCCTCACCCACACAATGTACAAATGTGCAGTAGTCACCCACCTCTTCGGAACCTCTAATTTTATTTGCTCCCGGACTCATCCACCTCTATTGTTTTCGGGAATAGGCCATTGTTTCTGTTGTTTATTTTATTGTTTTCTTGGCCAATCCTGTTAAACCTTATGAGAGGTGCATGGCACCTCCAAATGTGTGTTAGAGGAACATTAATTAACATTTCCAAGTACGGGCAAATGAGAGTTTCAGCAATATTGAAATCTCACCACTGATTGCTTTAGACATGGAAAAGTTCTTCTCCTGGCTAGAGAAACACAGGAGCATGCATTGTATACAGTCTATATCTAGTCCTCTGCCTACCCCTTTGAAATTTGTTTCTTGAGTGTACATAATATGGGTGTTTTTTTTAGTAGAGCTCTGCACTGTTGCAATATGATAAAGGTTAAAATAACTGCTCAGAGATTAAGGTAAAAGGTAGAGTCTGCATACAAGCCAAGTGGGCCAACAGGCCACTCTGAGCTTATCCCGGTTTTCTAAGGATAAACCAACTACCGGTAAGAGTATCTCTACTCTGCCCTGGATGGGATGCAAGTCTATCGCAGGGTTATCCCAACATTAAATTTGCCATTACCCATTTATACACCTGGGTGGACAGAGTCACTGTGAGACTAAATTGTCTTGCCCAAGAACATAACACAATGTCTCTTGTCAGGGCTCAAACCCTTGATCGGGAGTCAAGCACATTAACCATGAGGCCACCATGCCTCCACATCAGACATTAAAGAATGTAGTATAATTAACCAAATGCAACATAGGAGCATTTATTTGAATGATTATGCATTATTACATGATCAGTTTAAAAAAACCTTCTGCCATCTTTTCAACCAATCAGAAGCATTTTAACCAGTACTAATCTTAACAGGTCACTAAACCCTTTCTCGCACTTTGCATCACCTACATGTACATATATACAAGTTTATTTGATTGCTTCATTTGATAGTCTGTGCTCATTGCGATTGACCAGAGTTCTTACTCTGGTTTTAGTTCTACATTGCGTCATTGAGCCCCCCCTTCCAACCAATACACATTAAGAAGTAGAATAACTAAGTAATTTCATATGCATATAAACAGTATTTTCTTCATTTTACACTTAGTCTGGTGAACATTAAAATTCAACAACACACATCTTTGGATAAACTCATTCCCAGTATTATTCTGTAGATGTCATTTGATAAAGAGAACAATGCAACAGGTCATTTTGGCAAACATAGTTTACTGGAATTAAGTGGTGCTCAAGGTTAGACAATGGTAAATCAAAGCCTAACAATTCATGCAAAAACTTGGTGCAAGGAAATCAGTTTTGTAGTTTGTGGGCTGCAAATAGGATATACTTACATAACAGTCAAACTTTTTTCCCAGGTTAACTTAAATTAATTAATACAATAAATAATAAATTAACAATTGAAATAATTATTTCTTTTCTTATAGTAATTCAGTAGTTTGAAAAAAACATAAGTATTTACCCCCCACCACCAAAAAGGTTGCTCAAAATTTATGGGCATGAAGAACATCCACTAGCCCAACTGAAAAATTAACAACAATATAGCCTTGGGTTATCAGGCAATAATTTCATTTGATTAAGGAACTGAGTGAAAATGTGGTTCAGCAAGGAATAGACCATATTCGTATTCTCGGTATTGGACTGGAACTAGCTTGCAATGGAGGCTAATACAGGGGAGTCTTTTCACATGCAAATACTTTTTAATATATTCCCCCGCATAAGCCTCCATTGCAAGCTAGTTCCAGTCCAATACTGAGAATACGAATATGGTCTACTGAAAATGGGTTTCCAGATTGTTGCTAATTATTTAGACATTTTCCTATATACATTCAGATTACAGTATCAGCCAGAAATAGGTTATAGAATATCACCTATACAACGTAAGTTCTTGCAAAAATTAGATTCTTTTGCCCCTAAGTTTTTAATTGAATCCAAAGCCTAATAATCATATAAATTTTCATACCTGCCACAAAGAGTTTTTCACTCTGTACTTAAGAGCAGCTGAGTTTTT
>NC_090888.1:13814405-13851905 GCF_036669925.1 Montipora capricornis | reverse complement strand
TTGCGTAGTGCAAATGCGTTCCCATACGCTCTTCCTCTAGATGTTGACTTAATTGAAAAAAAGGTTCGTGGTTTTTGTACAAATCAATTAATTCTAACCTCATTTCTTTTGACCAGA
Organism: Montipora capricornis; assembly: GCF_036669925.1. Lineage (NCBI taxonomy): Eukaryota > Metazoa > Cnidaria > Anthozoa > Scleractinia > Acroporidae > Montipora > Montipora capricornis. Next base: position 13,851,788 of record NC_090888.1, on the reverse strand, counting down.
CAAAAGTACTTTCTTAAAAATAACACAAACTGACAGCTCTTTTTGCTCTAGCACTGGTAAACAAACAGAACAGAGGCCAGCACACCCGCATCTTCGGCAGAAACTCCGTTCAATTTTTAATTTTCAAGCCGACGGTAGGCGACCGGCGGTCCGCGCTGATTTTCCGCCAGAACGGTCATTCCGTTCATCTTGCTTTGGGAGTAGAATGAACGGAATAGATCCAAAGGAACACGAATACCGTCTATTCCTTGTGCTCAATTCCTATTCCGGAACGCTCCCTCAGTGTTTTTGATACTAAATAAATGTGATAAATTCCTAGACATCGATGGGCTCGACCATGATCGATCCCAGTACTTTTTGTTGAAATCCGGAAGTGGTAAGTTTAAATTCTTAACCTGTGTCAGATGCACGAAATAATTCAGTGCTTTTTACAAAAGCTACACTTACTTCGATACAACTGAAGCTGGTCTTGGCTTTTTCCACACAGGCAGACAATTCAGGAGGAACACATTTTCTCGCATTTGCATATTTTGCCATAAGCATTACGGAAATCCGGCATTTTGACAGTGTAAATCACAAAGTTCATAACCGAGTTAGACAAAGCTAGAGTACGAAGCCACATATGAACAGGCCCGTTTATTTTAAAGAGTGGCTTGTCCGGGGCAAACAAAGCAGTCATCAAGGGCACCCAGCACACCGTGAATACACCAGTGACCATGGCTAACGTGCAAGCAACTCGCACTTCTCTCCACCAATTTTTATCTCGCGATCGTGGCTGAACTCTGATTTTTCTTGTTTCCGCTTTTACGTAAAACAAAAATGCAACGATCATTAGGTAAGAGAAAATAATTATGCCATAACCCAAGGCAAACGACCAGAATGCCACCATGGCTGAAGGAAACGACGGTGGAAGTGCGATGCGTAGTATAGGAGATAAAAGAGGGATTGTCCATGACACGAAGAGCATCGTGATGGTACGCATTCCACAATTGTTCATTAAAGTTCTGTGGCGTAAAGAGAAGCACACAGCGATGAAACGGTCAACGCTGACGGCCGCCAGGTGCAAAACCGACACAAAGCATGAAATACTGGCTGAAATACTGAAGGCGATCTCCAGATGACGCGATGCACAGTCTTGAAGGAACGTTCTGCTCCCCAGGTTTACCAAAAGGAGTGGCTCGCACGTAGTTGTAACAATTAAATCTGCAATTGCTAAGCTGAAAAGTAGGTAGTTAGAGCTTCGACGCAGACGGTGATCTGCAAGAACAGCCACGCAAACCATCAAGTTGCCTATTGTACCAAGAACACAGATTAAACCATTGACTGCAATCAGTACAATACCTTGAGGCAATGAGAGAGAGCAGTTATCTTTAAATGACAGATTTGTTGTGTTTTCTAACGAATGATTCATGGTTTAAAATAGGTAGTTTAGTTTCAGTTCGTTTTTTGCAGTCAATGGTACCGGGTCACTAAACCAAAACGAAGATAGCTCAGTATAGTAGAGACGGTGATCGGTGTTCTCGCCTCGGCAAACGGATATTTAATTGCATTTTCCTTTTAAGAAGTCTTTAAGAAGGAATATTGTGCTTGTATCACCTTTACGTTTTTGCGCGTACATAACCTTTGTCAGACAGGCTTCAAACACATGACGACGCCATAAACAGGAAACACTTAAAATTTAAATTGACAACAAAGTCAATGCCTTGAGCCTAAAAATAAACAGCTTGTTGACTAAGCAAAAACGTTCAGACCTTACTCAAATCAATAACATGCTTTGTGACGATTTCTTGGGGAGTCCTACCTCAAAGCAGGTTTTTAAAAATAGATTACAAATGGATGGTGCATTTGGGAGGAAGAAGAGTGGCGTATCGTATATCGCATTAATCTGAGGTGCACATATCGCTGGCCAAGTATCCCTGGCCGGTCAAGCGATTTTTTCCAGTTCTCCGGGTCAGTGTTTAATATGACGTACAAATGAAAACAAATTTGTGATACGGTACTATCATGTCATCATGAAAATAATTTACTATTCTTGGCTACTTGGATATAGCATCCTTTGTTTGATACGCCCGTTAACATGACGCGATCACGATATCACAACACGTGAATCAGTTGACACAAGTTTAATATTTGAGAAAGTACGTCTGATTGAAGCGTTGCATAAGTATTTCTGTTTCTTTCTATTTCCCTTTTCCCCTCTCCCCAAACACCAACCTACGCTATGATAGTGCAGGTTGTGAAATTCTGGTGGAGTAGAATACTAAGTAAAAGCCAGCAATAGGATTACCCTATCATGAAAATATACTTTACTACTCTTGGCTACTTGGGTAGTATTTTACGTTTGATAAGACGGTAAACCTCACAAGATTAGGATATCAAAACACTTCAATTAGTTGAAGCATTGCATAAAAAGACTATTTTTATTACTTTCCTCGTTGCATAAATATTCTTATTTCAGTTTGTTTGTTCTGTATCCCGGCTCCAAGACACACGAACCTACGTATACGCTGATTTAAGAAGACTTGATTTCTACAGTGTCCTCAATAAGTTCCGCAGCCCTAAATACAGTTGACACGTAATTAAAGTTTATCATCATCGTTATTAATCATTATTATTACATGCATTTCATCGCGGCTAGTGTTTCCGGCCGATATGACGCGCGGTCGCTATCGCTCGGTCAACGTGGCAAGGCCCCAGTTAACGTTTGAGATTCTCACCCTCAGTTATTAAATTTGTTATTATTACTATTGTCATTACATGTATTAATACTTTTGTTACCATGTGACACTGCGAAAATGACAAATGCCCTGTCCTATCCGGCAACGCAGCGAATGATAAGGGGTTGCAGTAGAATACGTAGACCAGGGGTACGGAATACGTACGAGTGAATATTTCACGAGAAATTTATCTTATTTGCGTAAAGCGAGCCTTTACGCTCGCCTAAACATCTTGTCTATCGCCTCAGTGCGAGAAGGCTATTATACGCCTTGCTTTAGATAATGTTGTTATAGGGGTGTTTTAACTAAGTTCTCGGAAAAATGAACTGAAAGAAATTTAGAAAGTAGTGTTACCTATAAAAAAGAGCATTGTCCTTCTTATTAATTTTAATTTATTAGAACGAATATTAGCACTAACAACCAATACGAGCAACAACTTATCCGGCAACTAATTACGTATCCTAATATAAATACGAACTTTTGCTAAAGCCCAAAGCGACACTTGGCGCGAAACTAAAATGTGTTGATAAAGGTGAATACAAACAATAGGGATAGTTTCAAAATGAGTGTGATGCAGGTGAACACAACCCACATATGACGTCGAGGCAAATTTCCCTTTCGTTGCCATTTCTCGTAACGGTCGTTGCCATTTGAAACGGTCGATGCCATTTATAACGGTCGACTACACACTTCACTTCAAAGAAAATTAAAAGATTGAAACAAACTAATAAAAAATATTAACAAAAATTAAGACAAAAAAGGAAAAAATAATATCATTTATAAAAGAAAAACTGGAGGAAAAAAAGAGTCCGAAAATTTCAAGACGGAACTCGGGTTTTTAGCCCTCACCCTAAAACCCTATCTCATATGACCAGCGAGACACAACTCCCAGTAAACGCAACCTTTTGAGTTCTTAGACCTAATAAGTGTAATTAAGAGCTAAAAATGGCATCGATCGTTTCAAATGGCAACGACCGTTCTGAGAAATGGCAACGACCGTTTAAGAAAGGGAAATAAGCGACGTCGAGTCTAGGAATCGAATTACCCAGGCCACACTGCTGGCATGGCAGGCGACGCTAGATCACTAAAGACTGCAAACTCTCACCGCGAAATTGTTTGATGGTAGTAAAATTACGAAATCCTTGATTTCAAGTCCCGAATTTGGATGTTAGGAATATTCAAAACTTCCCATTATTAAGGACAATCTTCCTGTCAAATTCATGATCAGAAGCTGTGATTGGCATTCGTCTCTACACTCTCTCTTTTATCTTCATCTTTGCCGCTTTGCCGCTCGGATTTGTAGTTGGGTTGTCTTGCATGTAAACCATTCAATAGTTATTTATAAGAGGCTAGAAATCTTTATATAGCTTCTGATTAAAAGGCAATGACTTCTGACCCTTCATCAATTGACTACGATTATACTTGGTGACTTGCCATGGCCCGCAGAGAATATGTCCCAAAATTTGGGAGAAACGAACACTCAGTGAAAAAAAAAAAACAAACATGCAAAAAAAACTCAAGCTTCATAAACGTTATCAAAGTTATTTGTTTCCAGTTGATATATATACAGTCTATTATACGGGGGCGAGAAGACATGAATTTTATCATGTTTGAGTGGCAAGAAGACAAAATTCATATCCTCTAGCTAACGGTGGTGTAACTTTCTCTTTTGTTATATGGACAATACATATAGATGGTGGAGATTGAAAAGTAGGCTTTAAAATAAAAACTGGGTACTAATTAAAACAAACAAAAGGCGGGAATCATGACGTCGTTGCTCAATATGACCAAAGTGTTACATTATGAAAAACACGCCACTCGGTTCCTTTGCTATTCCCTTCCGAGCAATATTCGCGCGGAATAGACCATATTCGTATTCCCAGTATTTGACTGGAACTAGCTTGCAATGGAGGCTAATGTGGGGGAATATATTAAAAAGTATTTGCATTTGAAAAGATTTCCCCGCATTAGCCTCCATTGCAAGCTAGTTCCAGTCCAATACTGAGAATACGAATATGGTCTATTGGCTCCCGAAAATGTTGTAATCTTCGCACGAATAAATGGCTTTTTTGCGTTATTATCTCACAGTTTTAGTATAAACTCAAAAAAAACTTTTCACCTCAGTGTCGGTGGCCACCACTAGCCACCTCCGCTATAGTGAATAGTTGCTAATTATACACCTCGTTCCTTTACTTCAAGGCCATCATGCCACCATCAATAACCGATTGTGGACTTGATAAATTAGGGTTGAATTCGATTGTTCACGCCAGTCTTTCTTTAGTCTATCTTACAGCGTTGATCTTTTGCTGTTGACGGTGCAATTATACGATTTTTTTCCCCCGGCAGCTTCGCTCATCAGTCGCTGATTCTCTATGTTGAACTGACGGAATCATCCGAGGAATATCGTACTCGCCACTAGTCCTCCCAAAGCCAGAATGTATAGTAAGCGAGCAGCTTAACCTACAAACGGTGGCTCGTAATCCTTTAAAGTTTTTAGCAATCCTAATTGTGTGCGATTTCGTCCCTGATATCGAAGGAGTCACATTGGACAAGACGCCGTTTGCTTGGCTCAAAGCACCGCTTAGGTTTGACAAACAATTAGAAGAACTATTGATCACATGGCAGTGTGAGTCAAAATCCTTCGAAATCCTTCCCTTCAAATTAGTTGAAAACCTTGGCGGGTCTTGACTATTTTTGTTTATAGCATCTCTATGCTTGTGCCACACAAAATTGCAAGCATCCCCAGTGTATTCACGAATCACGTGTCGCCCTCTAGGGTCCACTCCATGAACTAATGTTAGAAGCTGAGGATTGTCTTCTTTTGATTCTCTCGGAGGCCACATTACACGCAAAACCAGAAGAAAGGACACTGATGCGAAATACAGGTCGTGAATATATTTATTTTCTTACGGCAAACCGACTGCTTTACGGTATGACTTGAGATTCGGAACCCACCGTTAACAGCCGCACACGATCCCGTTGACTTCTCGATCAATAGGAGAATGTTTCCTAAGGTTGATGGTTCTTATTCACACACAACGTACTCTCCGGTGTTTTTTCTTAATCTCTTCACTTGAAGTAAAACTCTCGGCTGTCTAATTTAAAAGCAACGCGCACTTTGAGCTGGGCCAGCTATGTTCAATCTCTTTTTTTTTTTAAGTCGAGACAAAATTCCTCACATGAATGCTGCGGTAACTAATTCAAGGAGCAACATGGCAAAATGACAACTCCAATAAAACTGAGATAATTACTTAGAAAGGAATGTCAAACTTAAAAGTTTGTTTAACGCAAGTATCTGGGTAATCGGCTTTAATGGCGAATACCTTTTGCGTCGAGTTACACTCATTCGGGAAAGGAAGCCAAAACAATCAACATTTGTTAAACAAAAGAAGAAAAAACGTGAATGAGACAAAGCTATCGTAAGTGAAAAAAGGATACCAGTGATTGTAAAGGCTCAGTGGTGATTTCACTTGAGTGACTATTGTCCAGTTTCCGATATCTAAGTGTTGTTGGGCCGTCTAGACCGTTCGGTCTCCAAACGAACTCTTTTAACTTCGTGACTAAAGAACTAATTGTTTCTTACTCAGTAGAGCCTACAACTGTGAGGTGCAACTTCAGTAGAATGTGGCGTCGAAGCCTTTGTTTATCAGTTTTGTTGATATAGGGTTTACTTTTTCAAGGGCGTAAAGTGAAAACAATTGCATGACTCACGGGCATTATGAGAGCTCAACGAGCGATTAGAAAGCACGAGCCATTAATATCATGACAATGACATACAACGTGGTTCTTAGAGTGTGTGGTGAGAAGTTTCGGTTTCCGTTTTAATTTGGAATGTTTCATCTGTGCCGATTAAATAGGCAGCTTGTTTTTCAAAGTTTACTTTAGTTTTTCGTGGGAATAAAATGGCTAACTAAGACTATTATGAGAGTTAAAAGTAAAGAAAGGCGATTTAGGAAAACAATGGGCCAACGGCATAAATAATTTAGCAGTGACGTAAATTATAACTTTGTGACGCATGTTTCAAAACATGAAGATAAAGGTATGCCATTAGAGACCTTGAGATAGACGGGGGCGGCCGCGAAAACGTCATTGAATATTGATACTGTTTGTTTCTTTAAATGTTTCGTGATTATTTCAGTTTGTTCAACTTCCACAAACTATCCAAACTATCCAGGAACTGAATAGGGAGGAAGAGTGTTAAAACTAAAAAAGAAAATCAAAGTTTTGCCCTTGTGCGCTAGCGTCTTCCTTAGAACTTGAGATTTGGTCATTTCACGTTGCAGATTGGCAGAGAATAGGAACGAAATGTACAAATTTTGCGCGCGTGCAGAGCTATTGTTTTTCTCATTAATTAATGTCTATTGTTTGGTGGCGTTCTCGCTGAGGTTGCCGTGCCGTCTCTTAAGGTCCGTAATTATTATGCAAGCGGCGATCATTTTTGTCAAAGATTGGTGGCGACAGATGCATAAACACAAGCCCGACACGCAAATTATCAGCTCATGGCTGATTAGTGATTTTTTAAAGTTGTAACAAATGGTATGCAATGCCCGATGCTACATTGAGTTCAATTTGTGCGCGTTGTTTGTACGTTGTTTGTGCCTGCGTAACAAGTGAGGACCAGGCACGACTTGTCGAAATAGTTGTATCCATACGGTCGATGAGTTAATTAATTAATTGAATCGGTCTTCATTTAGGCTCGCCATAATCTAGATTATGAATAATCTTTGGAATATTTTCAATATGAGTGATAACACGAGATATATATAGTCATCTTGATGAAATAAATCTTATGCATTTGAAGTGAGGTTTAGGCAGAAGTGATGAAGCGATCATCGCAACCACGTTCGAGGAAACAGGACATCGGAGTGTTGGCTTCTCTCATCTCTAATCACTCTGGCACCTATGATAATAGTCCTAAAAAACGAAAAAAAAAATCTTCTCTCCCGTCCAGTTAAATTTTATGTCCGACAAAATATTTTGAATTAAAAAGTTATTGCCGTTAAATTCGTCCTGTGCAGAATATAAAGAATTATGGAATTTTCTACCTCGTATATTGCGTTACCAGCTTGCTGATTGGTTCTCTCAATCTCGGTTCTCAGCTATTGTACCGTATGGCCTAATGTGGAAAATGCATGCGTCAAGTGTTGCCAAGCGGGAAACTGATTGGCTTTAATTTCCAAGTGTCCAAGCGTTTACAGTGTAATGAAAAATTAATAAAACAGTTATTCCATTCGCGCTTTTTAGATATTAAACTGGTTATAGCCAACCTCGTTGGTTATTTACACCTCATATTCAACGCGCATTCATGGAATAATTGTTAATTATTCTGATTGTAACATGGCCAAACAACACTCTCCTCGAAATTATCATATTATACTCGACCTAAGTATTTCAGTGAGAAATCATTCCCTTTGTAGCTTGTAACGCGTATATAATCGACCATTTAACTCCTGAACTGTCCTGACTGTGATCCAGAAGCCTTCGCAACCTCTAAAAAACTTAATCTTGTACCAATGCAATTGCCCTGCGGCTTGCGCTCAATTACTCGAAGTCGCTATGAAGTTAAAGTGTTGTTCTGAGGCTCCTATAAGCCAACTCGTTCAGTTCATGCAGTGAAATTCCGCTGCAACGAACCTCGCCTGGCCTTGTACTGCATTTGCAACTTGTACGCGGGACCGACGACCCAGATCGAAATTTTAGCACTCAAATCAATGTTTAGTATGGTTGTTGGTTTTACGTTTTAGAGCAAATGTTATAATGCAGATCATAACAATTTTACTTAACAAACTGAGCAGAAAACAGAGTACACAAGCTGCACTTTGCTGAACTTGACGACTGCTGGTCAACAGTTGTTTAAATTTCCATTTTATGACGTTGCTTCCGTTTCCTTCCACGCAAATTTGTGTGCCCGCGGTGTTCAGGACAAAATGCCACTCAACACGACCACTCATCTATACTTTCATTTGCAAGAAGGTTTTCATAAGGAAACCCTTATTTACATGTCGGGGAAGTTTTAAAGCTATGCCACATACAAGGTACAGGGTTGCTAAACCTCTTTCTTTTGGGGAGCAGGAATTGCGTAGTGGAGAGCACTTGCGTCCCACCAATGTGACCCAGGCTCGGTTCCCAGATCCGGTGTTATATGTGGGTTGAGCTTGTTGGTTTTCTTCTCTGCTCCGAGAGGTTTTTCTCCGGGTACTCCGGTTTTCTCCTTTTCTGATCAAAAACCAATATGATTTGATATGTATTAATTTCATTTGATTTCATTTGTGCACGACACCACAAGCTCTTCAGCATTAAACGTAAAGATTCAGCCAGTAGCGATCCATTGCGCAAAGGATGGTCACAGCTGACAAACCACAATTCTTGTTCACCACGGCGCTAGTTTAATCAACGCGCGCAAGTGGTCACCTTCATCACATCAGAGAAAAGTTGCTGATGATTTACGAAACAAAATCACATCGACAAAAATGTGAATAATAACGAATCGATACAGATACGAGACACAATTGGACGAAAGACTTGGTTAATAAGTACAATATGAAAGGGATCAAGACGTTGCCGACTGACGTCGATTCAATAGTGACTATTACGAGAAGGAACAATGGATTCCTTCCGTCTACGGGACAAATTTCATAGAAAACAATGGATGAAAATGAGAATCCAATTGACGCAGATGGGCGGATTAACAAATTACTTAAAACGCTGAGTAATTATAACATAACGACTTCACTTGAGGCGACCGCATATGTCAGTTTGTTCTCATTTTCGCCCTCGTCTCCTACAGTATCTATATTCAGTCCGCAATAGTCGCGTTTTATAATGTTATCAATATTATCCTTTTTTGACTGATTTCGGTAAAAGTCGTTTGTTGATCAACTAGGAGAATGTTACCCCAAATGGAGGAGAGTATGCGGCAGCGGTAAGACAAATGCTTTGTGATTTTTGCAATTCTGTTAATTAATCCTGACAGCAGACGCTATTAAACTTGAAGGCCCATACGGATATTGTATTCAAGACCATCTTAACAGTCATAACTCTTTTCGCTAATTAAAGCTATTTTAACGATCTCTTTACCTCTCCAAAATAATATTAATTTTTAATGGTAAGTTTAAAAGACAAAGAAAAAACACGATCTGCAACCTTCTTTTGACAATAAATCTGTTGTTCGTAGGTCACAATGTTCTAAAATTTGCACATGCTTTTTTTTTTTACAAAGACCTTTCTTCTTGATCTGTATTCAGACATTTTCTGAATACATAATGAAGAGGTTCTTTTGTTTCATTTTTCGGTCGAATAAACATCTTTTGCCTAATCAATCAGGCAAATATTTCTTACACCACTTCAAAATTCGTTTGCGGATGACGTTAACAACTTAAGCATGAGCAAATTTGATCTCTGGAAATTATTTTAATTTCAGAAGTCTTGTGCCTCATTATGTAATGTACTCTGGTGTATTATCGTGATTAGAAGGCTTTTGTTTCTTTTAAGGTTGAATGCACCATTGCAGTTAACGGTACGTGCAGTCATTAAAATCACTGCCTGAAGCCTGAGCATGTTGACAGCGACTAAGGCACGTACATTATGGTGCAAGGATTCCTAAATGGATCTAGCAAACTCCCGGACTATGCCACAGATGTCTCTTCCTTGGATACGCGTTCGGTCGCTGCCATTGCGCTTCAAGCGGCGAGTATGGTCGCGATAATAATCATCGCTCTCGCGGGCAATACATTGATTCTGCTTGCAATTTACATCGACAAGACTCTGCAAACAATCACCAATGTTTTCATTGTCAACCTTGCTTGTGCCGATTTACTTTTGACTATCATCGGAATGCCTTTCACCCTGGTCTCCTCCATAACGTATCGCTGGATATTTAGTGACACCTGGTGCAAGGTTAACGGCATGGCGAATTCTTTGTTTTGCGTCGCTTCTATACTCACTTTGGCCGCGGTCTCCATCGATCGCTATCTTGCAATTCTCTACCCATTCAAATATGCAACGTGGATGACTAACAAAGTTGCGGCTGGTATGATCGCTTACATCTGGTGCCATGCTCTTCTTATAGCTTGCCTGCCTTTAACCAGTTGGTCTAGGTATACTTTTATTAGTTCAGAATCTATTTGTACAGTTCAATGGGACTACAGTATTGCATACACCTTATTTCTCTTCTCCGTCTGCTTTTTTCTGCCTCTTGGCGCTATGGTATTTACTTATTTAAGAATTTTTCACACAGCTAAGAAACAATCTAGGAAAGTTGTTCCTGTTACTGGAACGATCGAAGGAAAAGACGAACCGAGTTTTAGTGGTATTAACTTTAACTATGATAGTCAAGCCAATTTAACGGGAACAGCGTTTCCCTTAGCTCTACCTACTGATAAACTCAAAACCAACAGTGCAGCTTCTGTTAGTAGTGACATTTACGACGATGAACGCGTGTTAAATAGCAAGATAACGTCTCCCACCGCCCATTTGTATGAGCGACAGGAAATTGCTGGGAAACAAGCGGAAAATTTATATAGAGGTTTCTGTGCCGAACCTTCAACTGACTCTGGCTATGAAGGGCCAATCACCCGTGAATCAACTTTTTCAAGAATTCATGAACAATCGGCGAGCGACAAGAGGCTAATTTCAAGTGCTAATGGCTGCAGCGGAGACACGTTGAGAGCTTTGAACAGAAGTTGTGGAAGCCTCCAGGATTCCGCAGTAATTGCGTATTCTCTCAGCGAGTTAGCGAACACGAAATACTATGAAGATACGCAAAATGATTCAACATCACCTATGACGAATGCGATCAAAGACAGCTGGAAGAATGGGGAGGTAAATATATCACCTCCTTTGCAAAATTCAGGAAGAAAAAAGGAAACTGATAAGACCCTAACAGAAGTTGAAGTTGATGAACCACCTGCAGCAGAAAAAACTTTAAATAATAATTTTGCAGCAAAGGAATATATATTGCAACAAAGTGATGTCAAGTACACTGGAGAAGAACCAGTAGCTAATCGCTGTTTTAAAGCGGAGAGCAAAGACAGATTTAACCAATCAAATAATCTATCAGCTTCAAGTAGCAGTATTGAAACTAAAGATGGTGAAAAAGGACTTTTGAACATTTCAATGGATGTTCCAGAACGTTCGTCAACTCCGTCCTTCGCGCACACAAATAATGGAGAACAATCAAACAATTTTGAATCTCAAAGAGAAAAAGCAATGACTCCCTCCCGTACACGAAAAAAACGGTTCTCAACAGCCTCAATCGTAAAGTTTTCTAAGCCCAATTCGTTCAGAGCATTCAGTAAATCTTCCTTGGCAATACTGAAACTTCGAAAAAGGAAGGATGTCCAAGCACGTGTAACCATGCGCCGGGAAACTAAAGCCGCGAAGACGTTGTTAATCGTCGTAGGTACGTTTGTGTTATGCTGGACGCCACATTTTGTAGGGATATTTTGTCTACTAAGTGAACAGTGCTCTTGGCCCGATGCATTTTTTGCTATCACCACTTGGCTGGCAATGTTAAATTCTGCCTGCAACCCTGTCATTTATGGAGTCATGAGTCGGCAGTTTAGAAAGAGATTCAAGCAGATTTTACAATGCAAAAAGAGTTTCTTCTGATCGTCCAAAAGTATTGTGCCCAACCATGCGATACGCGTGAAAGCACAAGCAACTTGCGAGCATTCTTGTTAATTCAATGTCTTTTGTCCTAAGAAAAGGTGCTAATGAACAAAACACTTTCAGTTTGCATACGTTTATGCTTATGCTCATGCTTAACGTACGCATGCACAAATGGAAGGAGTGTTAAGCAACTGCAACCGTACGGTAATCCTTAATGTTTACGTAACGTCGCAGCGGTTATGTTAGTGGTAGTCTTCCTGGCCGAGAAAAAAGAACACAGCCATTTTGACATCTCAAACTAATCGTCTCTTGAAGTGAAACCAATTTCTTTTGTCGTACTTTTAAACAGGTGGCCTATAATTTACGTGAATAAAAACCAGAAAAATCAATCGTCTTGCACGTGCGGTATCAACACGTGCGACTTTGTCGTTCACTTAAGGGTTGTAACGACAATGCGAGCGAAGTTATTCTTCTTCTAGTATTTTATATACTAAAACAGTGGATAGCGTTGAAGGCGCGCTCTGATTGCCTACTCAAATGCCGAATATTTTTTGCTATTCATCTGCGAGCAACTCGCGTGGGGTAAATGAGTAAATCCATATTATCTCACTGTTTTAGTACATACTAAAACAGCTATTTTCGTGGATGGAAGTGGCGCAATGAATAATGCATAACGGCTTAAAAAAAAAAATGAATAAGGAGTATTTAGCTTTGAACATTCGGAATAAAGAATTGTACAGTTTCCGTTAAAGAACAACGAATATGGAAAAATGGACATCGGACATAATTCAATAATGAATAATGAATAACTCGGAAAATCAGAGAAGTATTAATGAATAACAGAGATCCAATTATTCCCCTTCCACGCCCGAATCTAAATATATTTGTTGATAGCTAGCGGTTGATATTGACCTCGCCGCTTCGCGGCTCGGTCGCGGTAAATAGGGAATTTAAGCTCGCGACGTTTTTGAGCCGCAGACAGTAACCAGAAATGAACATTTCGCACGCCAGGACAGTAGCGTCTCCCAGATTTTTACACTAATCATCTCTAATGGAGGAAAGATACTTAGCAACATAAAGATGGTAGTGACAAGACAAGTTAAATCATTTCCGGTTACCGTCTGCGGCCCAAAAACGTCGCGTGCTTAAACTCTCTAATATCCACTGGTAAACACCCGTACCATCGGTGAATAGTTGTGTAATTATATATTTGACGCCGTTCCTCATCGATCAGTAATGTACATTTGCCAACGCTATACAACGTAACGTGGATGAGAAGAAATAATCTCGCTGTTATATTAGGATAATGCACTCATTCATAACTTGATACCTGATCGTTGGCCACTCCGTTCTAGATGCTGAACTTACACATTTGCTTCGTAGAATGAGACCAGGTTTAATTTTCGGTAGAGAAATAACCACGAGAGAAAGAAGCACAACTTACAAAACTGAGCAGTAACGAGTTCTTTACTAGTACCTACTGTAAGAACACAATTTAAAGACACTAACTAACGACAAGTTAATGAGTATCAGCATTTTTGCTCTTGCTTGTTTTTGAGACGAAGGGGTAAACGTGCTAAACAAAGCCATTTCTATGAGGTGAAGATTTTGGTCAATCGTCGTTATGAAAATTACTCAAGCAGTTTTCGATACTGCTTAAATCATACCTGAGTTGATTAAAAAAAATAAAAAATAAAGCCCGCAGCTAAAATGTCATCTTTTATATATTAAGTTTCTTCGCTGTTATCTTTGTTGCAATCCAAAAAAACGGAACTAAGCCAGAACGACAATTTCAAAAGCCTAGATTAAACTGCATGAACTGTTCAAAGAGCACGTGCAATTTATGATTTATCCCCAACGTTACTAAACTGACTTGAATACTATGAACTTGAAGCTCAAACGGCCTCGTCCAGTAATTTGTGAGTGATTAGATTGCTTCGTAAAGAAGTCTATTTGCTAGAACGAGTTTCACTCGAGTGTAGTAAAACCAAAACCAAAGTAATTACTTCGGCCAATCAAAAAGGACGGAGGCAATCCAGTAAACCAATCAAAACTCGAAGTAATTACACGTAGCCGACACAAAGCGCGGGAAAATGTGCACGAGGGAGCCACGATTGGTTTTGGTTCCAGGGGGTCGTTTCTCGAAAGTCCCGAAACTTTACGGGCAATTTTCAGGTGTCACAATTCCCTTTGCAACTCAAGAACGGAGGGCATTTAATTCGTCAAACTTCATAGTTATTTTTCTTTTGTTACTTTGAAAACACGTTAAAAGATCGGCTTTCCAAAACAAGCGGTCGGCAATTTCACAAAAGGCTTTTCGGGCCCGAAAAGTTTTCGGGACTTTCGAGAAACGGGCCCCAGCTCTGATTGGTTGAAAAAGTGGCGCAAGAACTTTGAACCAATCATTGAGCGAAGTAATGCAAAACCAAAGCAATTCGCTTATTACTTTCAGTTGCGTTCAATCTTGTAAGATAAGTTTTGGAATATGCCGTGTCTCCAGTTTAGGAAGGTTTGCCAGAGTATATTTAACAACTACTGTCATCCATCTAAAGAGATACAGATATAGATATAGATTGATATAGATATGAAGAAGCGCTTCTTTGTTCGGGGCTGCAATTTATCCACTGATTTCTCGGTAGTTTTAGAAAGCTCCTCGCCTTTTCAAGGTACAGTTTTACAGATGTTTGAATTATATTTAGCTTATTTGATTTGAATTGTACAGTATAGTTATGCGTCATAAATAAACTCAAATAATCATCTGGAAATTTTATGGGAGGCGCGGTGGCCCCATGGTTAGTGTTCTCGGCTCCGGAGCGAATGATCCGCGTTCGGGTCCTGGCCGGGAACTTTGTGTTGTGTTCATGGGCAAGACACTTTACTCCCACGGTGCCTCTCTCCACCCATGTGTATAAATGGGTACCGGCGAAATGCTGGGGGTAAACCCTGCGATGTACTGGCATCCCATCCAGGGGAAAGTAGAAATACTCCTAGTCACTTCATGGAAACCGGGATAAGCTCCGGCCTGATGGGCCACGTGGCTCGTATGCAGACTTTACCTTACACGACAGAGCAATGACGTATAAGCATGTTCATAAGTGGGAGTGGAGATAAGCGAGAATGATACGCGGTTGAGCCTGGTCCACATTAGCGACGCAAGCTATGTACGCAGACGTTTCATTTTTCCCAACGCAATCTCATTCTCAGAGCCCCCGTTACCCTTGTCCGGCGGAACGAGCGCGGGAGGCTCTGGAATAATCCAAAACCGGAACCAGAAAACTGTGGTTACGGTTGAATAAATGCGCGTGCGTGAGGGGAGTCTGTTAGAAATCAACAAGAGCAATGGAGTATAAACACATCTCCTAATACACTCGAAACGTTTAAACTGCGGAGAATCAAAAATAACGAAAAAAGTTTTTTTTCAATCAAAACAGATTTCAGAATCTGGTGTCACACAAATGACAATCGCTGTATTTTCCAAAACAAACACATTACGGGACTGCTAAGTTGTAAAACTATTTATTTCTAGGTCATTTTCAATCTCGTAAAGATAAAAAATTGAAGAAATCGCGATTTTTGAGTTTAGAATTTGAAAAAGGTAGGAAATGAAACCGTTTTACAACAGCCAATCAAATATGGCCTATTTTGGATTCGACAAGAGTCTCTCTTTTTCCGACCGCTGGTCAAGTGAACGATGACTCTGGGAAAGAGATTGGTCCCAACGACGGTGCCAATGATCAAGACTCTACTGAGTTTGCGTATGTTAGTAGACAGCCTCGTTCCCATGGCATAGGAAAGAGGTAGGTAAGAGGAAATCAGTCTTAAACCTTGGAAAATGATATTTTAAGTGAAAAGTTCATCTGAACGGAGGCAAAGAGTGATAAATGTAAATATGAAGATTCGGAAGGCAAACGGCAGTCAGGGCAATATTCCAACCCTGTATGATCTGCAGGCAAACCAAGCAACCTAAGATATCTGTCCTCCTTCCGAATTACAAAAAAACTAACAAGGAAAACGAAACAGAAGTAAAACATTTAAGGAATAAAACTACGCACCGAATTAAAAAAAAAAAAAGATACAGTCATGAGAACACGTACGTGAGCCCAACAAATTGACCCGCTCTCAACTGAGTGGCTTCCGTAGCTCAGTTGGCAGAGAGTCGGTAGAGTATTGCACCAGCATCGCAAAGATAATGGATCGAATCTCGTTGAAGCCGCCTGAATTTTTCAGGTCTCTATAAAAGACAGTTGATTGAGTGGTCCAGTTAACAGCGAGGATCACTTCTCCCTCCAGTATTAGTTATCTTCTTGAATCAATCCCAGTCTTTTGATGGAAGTAAGAGATGGGAGGACTTGTAAACGAGCTCAAAATGAATCAAAAGAAAGCAATGAAATCTGGAAATCCTGTTTTGATATTACCGGGCTTTTTGCAAGAAAAGCGGGTAGGGAACATCGCAAACGAAAGGTTTTCCAGGGACGGCGGAGCGTATTTTGTATGTATTGTGGGGTGGGGGGCTAACAAGCAAGCGCAGGAGACGCTAACCTGTAGGGGGTTCTGAGGAAATTATCCGCTAGAAAATTTTGAAATCTTGAAGCTCGCAAATGCTACTTCCAGTATTCTCGACGAGATATCAAAAAAATAAACGTGGACCAAACGTAAATGAACAAATGTTTTACTTCTTACGTTTATTTTTTACTTGAAATTGGGGAGGGAGAGGGGAGGGGGGGGGGGGGGCATCCCTGTTTTCACGTACAAAAACAATAGCGTAATATCTCCGAATGTGGTACATTTATTTTCCTTCCTAATTGTATCTACAAAGTTCCGACCATGTGTTTGTACGTAACAGCGTAAGCGACCAATAAGAAATCTTTTAAAAACAATAGGTACGCAATGCGTACATGTGTCTACTGCTAAAGTTTTTTCTAGTGCAGGAAATTCAAGTGCAGGAAATTTACCAACGAGATGCTTCCGTGAAGCATACACTGGGTTGCCTGTGGTACATGCTACAGAAAATCAGAAGGCACTGAATTGTGTGGTATTGAAATACAGCAGTCCAGTCTCTGAAGAATAACAAATAAAAGAGAAGCGAGAGACATTGGCTTCTGGGCTGACATGTTGATAATTTTCAAGTTCCCTCACAACTTCGTTTCACCACAAGTGTGCCCTCTGAGCATCTGACAGCTTTGTAATACTAAATTTCCCTGAAGTCAAGCCCTGTTTCGCGGGGTTAGGGTTAGGATGGGAGACCAAAACAATAAACCCCTCATAAAAAACAGAAGCATCTGACCGAAAATACTATTAACGCTAACAAATGCGAACTCAGCAAGGTACAGATTTTGTTAGCTTGCTTTATGCAAAACAAATATTGATGAAAAAGCAAATAACTATTGATACACAGTTTTTAGAAAGAGCAGAAGGAAGTTTCCGGGACGGTCGATCGAGAATAAAATATTTACGACATGAAAACAACATTAATTTTGAACCGTGAATATAGAATATAAAAAGTTACGATCAGCGACAAACATTTTGGGAGATTTAAGTAAATTGCAAAATCGAAAGTGACATGGCCGAAATTCAGCGGGCGCCGTGATTAAGTTACCCTGGCATGTTTACTCGCCAAACAGTGAAGCATTTGTGTCAAATGATGGCAAGATACCGGGTTTTTGTAAGTTTCTTTTTCCGTCAAGTGTTATAAAGTTTGAAATGAAATGAGCGAAGTCAAAACAAAGATCACAATCGCCCAACTCTTATTTATGCAAAGTCAAAATTTAGTCTCCAAGACGCGTACGACGTTATTTAACATCAGGTAATTCCATCATTTTGGAAATAGCAGCTACTTTATTATTCATCTGCGTCACAAGTTTTCACTGATTTTGGGGCTCATTTTGTTGAAACTCAAGCACGCTTCCAACAGGCCTGTGAACCCTTTCTGCTGACTTTCTATTATTGAGCTCCATAAGGGTATATCCACTAAAACGCCATTCGCGTTACATGACTTTCGACGCCATTGCAGGCTAAGTTAATGATGCTACTGTGCCCAACAGAGAAATGTACTCAGTTCCACTACCCTCTCGATCCTAAGAAAATACGCGCAGAAGGCTCTATGCACAATTGCAAAGACACCACTTACCAGGGGAGTGACAGGCAAGACGTTTGCCGACACGGAAAAAAAAAAAATAAATAAATAAAAAATGAAAAAAAAAGAAAACAAACTAACTAAACGCAGACCTTGACTGGGTTTGCCATAGGCAACCCAGTAAATATGAATTGGATGACTCTTGATGGCTGGTATCATTCTGTGTTGAGGTGTGTAACAAGATACAAAGCAGTAACACTATTGCAGAGCAAATGTATTTATTGAATAGCTTAAAAAAATAATTTAACTTGTGAAACAATAAATAGCCTGTTGTGTTTTGGTCAAAATTCAAAAGGACGCTAAATGTCAAAGTCAAAGTACACAATTTGATCAGCTTTGACATGTGAAAACTGCTTGATGTGACACAGAGGCAACAGAAACAAATTAAACATCTCTTAAGATATTGAAAATAGTTCTGACTTGTAAGGATTTCAAAATTGTTCTTGTAGCTTTGTGGAATAATAAATTCTGGACTAAGTATTTTTATAACTTTCACCAGCCATTGGCGTTAGTGCGTTATAGTGAAAGTATGCTATCCGCACTTTCCATAGTTTCACAAGTTCAGTTATATGATTAGATTGAGGATTGTTACCTGTTACCTATCCTCCGCGTGCCAGGTGGCACATAGGGCCTCCACAGAAGCTTTTCATGTCTGTCTGTCAACTGCAACGCCCCGCACCTCGTCCCACGAACCCCATCCTCCTTCTTTCATCTTCCTCTCTACGGTCCTCAGGGGCACCCAACGTCAGTTTTCAGAAAATATCTGTTCGGAAGACGATTTGAGATCTAGAATTTTCGGAACATTTGTTGTAAAATTTCTTACTTGCCTGCCTGTCCTAAGATTTTCGAACAACTAAAAAATGGTATAATTGCCCATTTTAAACAGATTTTTACCCAAAAAAGGTCACCTAGAATTTTCGGGAGCCTTTTTTCTGGCTGAAATTTTCGAAAAGGTAAGTTTTGATCCCTATAATTTTCGGATCACTAGACTTTCAGCTAGGAAATCCGAACAGATCAAAAATTTTTAGGGGATAAATATATGCCTATATCTACAGTTTAAATACTAAAATACGTTAAACTATGCTATGTTTAAGTGGTTTTGAACTATATTCTCGTTGGGTGCCCCTGGGTCCTTCTCCACGTTGTCTTTGGTCTCCCCTTCTTTCTTATTCCCTCCGGTCTCCAAGATGGAGGATTGAATTACACTTAAATGTTTTCAAGTTCGAGTAACTCTTCTGCTATTTAATCAATGTCAGAGTCCATTTGACATCGGTGAAATCTCTCCCACTTTCCAATGCTTCGTGCATAATATGGCTAAAAGAGAGGGGGGAGGGGGAGGGGGCTTAATAACTTTCTTCCTCTAACATGGGGTCACTTATTTGAGAGGGGAGCGGGAGGGGATGCTTAATAGAAGATTCACGGTAATTCCACACGATTTGAGAAAGGCCTCAAATTCTGCACCGATAAGTTGTTTTCCTTTGCAATTGTCCGGAAGCGATTTCGTCCGGAAATCCGAACCTACAAGTAAAAATATCGCTCAGAGCCTTGATGACCTCGCAAGAGGTCGTCTCTTTCAATGAGTATCATTGATCTTAGGTAAAACATAGCACCCTCTTCTTACTGCCTTATTTACTTCTGATAAAATGCATACTCTTATACCCACATTGTTTGGGAACAATTACTAAATTGAAAACCCATGGACTGACTTTGGTTACCTCTTCAATAACATTGACCAATATTGTCTTCAAGCATTCTATCCAACTCATTATTGACTGCACAATTGCATCTTAGGTGTTGACTGATAGGTTTTACGTTAGGGTCAATGACAGTTTTATGCTCAAAATCAGTAACCTTTCAAATGCCTTTGAGAATATTATCATATTCCTTTAACAAGGAGGCCACAGTAGCTTATTCTTATCAGGACCCTCGTGCAGCGACCAATTGTAACTTAAAACTAGAATCTTACTAAATTGATACACTACAGTGACGAACCTCAAAATATTCGTCGCACATGCATGCTTTCTATCGGATTCGGAGTGTACATTTGACAGCTCGTTCAGTAGGACGTAAAATTTTCGTATTTCGGGCATTGGTTATCGACAAACGTTTATGCGCTGTATGGCTTAGTGTTACAAATGCACACACAACATTTTATATCACACAATTTTATCAGACTCTTTGAAAAAAAATTGGCCTCCCACAAAGTCGTACTGATTTCACCTCCTTTGTGGAGAGGAGGTGAAGTACGACTAACGACTTCGTGGGAGGCAATAAGATAAAATGAGCTAGGAATCATTTCAATATGCATATGGGTGCTTATCGGGTAAGATGGAGACCGAGGAAATGCAGATCTGGGTGGCTCAAACTAAACAAAGCGGGATCGTCGATTGACGACGTTGTAAATGAATGAGTTGCCAGTAATTGGATCCATGTGTTGTACGTAAAGGGTAGTGGGATCGCCAAGGGGGCAAACATTGCAAGTCACTATAAGAAAATGTAAGGCGGAAACTTACTTCGACGTCAAAAAAACGATTTTGGAGAGAGATGAGTTGGTAGAAATTTTATTGCGACGTGTCACGCAATCCACAATCAAGCCAATCCGCAAACTTGAGTGAGCTGTGGAAACAGGCAGATCACAACTAGAAATGGCACCTGGAAGGCAATAATCGGCGGATAAAGTCGAGATTGAACAAATATTTATGTAAATCTCATCGTTTTTATCATGAGGTTTCAATAAAAAAACAATCATTTTTCTAGGTTCCACAGGTTTCGCAGTCCCACGGTCTATAGTTCGACAGATTGATTTTCACCCAACAAATCTACGCACTAAATAAGGTACTCACGATAGCCAGAAGTTTTATTTTGAAATGATTTCGTCGTTGCTTTTGTAGCTCTCTTTGATATTAAAAATGAACGCTGGCTTTTTTTTTTTTTTGCAAGTTCTGTTCTATGATTCGTGATGGTAATGCACTTGTCACCGGAAACCCCCACCCCCCCCCCACCCCGGGGAGACGTGGGGCATTAGACAGCTGAACGAAAAAAAGTAAGAGAAAGCCCCACCCTAGGGGGGAGAATTTTTAGTTTAAGCCCCGACTAAAGGTTTGGACTGGTTAACATTTAATAGCGAAATATGCAAAGTCCTACTTTTCTGACACACCTTGGAAACACTGTGACAATTCATGTGGCTTATCCATCAGCTAGGTTTTTGAGCAACTGTTACAGTACCATAGTCCTTGGGGGATGTCAATTTC
Organism: Montipora capricornis; assembly: GCF_036669925.1. NCBI lineage: Eukaryota > Metazoa > Cnidaria > Anthozoa > Scleractinia > Acroporidae > Montipora > Montipora capricornis. The sequence goes on along the minus strand of NC_090888.1, from coordinate 13,830,078 downwards.
ACTAATGCCTGCACATGAAAAGTGATACCACTTAATGGCACATGTCTTGCCGTCACAACTACATCGTACACCCTTTCTCCCCACTTTCCTTGAGGTGGAAAACATTTGTTATCTACAACTCTGACACTTCGTCTTCTACCATTTTCTGAGGTGAAACACAATCCTGTTGCGTTCGCACAAAGAGCTTTTAAACTGCTTAAAGCTAAACTTCCATCTTCTTCGAGTTCAACGTCAATTTCACTTTCTCCACCACATTTGACAGTCACATAATCTGAACATAAAAGTAAATTAAATTAAATTCACACATACAAAAGCCTGCTTATTTCAATATTCAATCGAAAAAGTGATGTTATGCATGAAAGAGTCTGTATAAAGGACAACACAAACGCATTAAAATGACAAAGAAAATAGTTTAACTCACCTTCAGAACCCGCCATTTTGAACAATCGACCATGTGCTTCGGACTAGAGTCCAGTCCCCGTCTACAATATAAATTATCTAAAGTGAACTATTCCCCCACCCCCTGGGGGCTGGTAAGTCACCTAAGCACTTACAAATCCCCACGTATGCCCCACGTCTCCCCGGGGTGGGGGGGGGGGTGGGGGTTTCCAGTGACAAGTGCATAACAGAATTAACCCAAACAAATAGAAGCACGACACACATCCGACTCCTGTCACCATTTGTAGCTATTTGTGTGTGCAAACAAGCAGAAAATACTAAGCCAAACCAAATATGTCTTATTCAATAATTGAGTATCGACTTTGTTACCAACCGCTTCCAAGCAATCATTCTTATAAAGTATGAAGCCATTTGTTCACATCCAAACGGATCATGTCATGTCTTGTCATTAGTGGAATGTCAATATTGTTTCAATTTGTCATTGTCTACTGGTTATCCACTGAGGCATGCACAGTAACACGATCTGATCCCGACAACAAATAATATCATCTCAAAGGATCGTCAAGGGAAAGCATAAGTTGTGTCGATTGGCAAATTAACAAGCCGATTCATCTTAAGAGAAGGGAAAGGGAATTGGCAAACTGCCGGGTAAAATGACTATAATTTCGTGGTTCAATACTGGTTCACATCACCAAAACGAGTTTCTTCAAAACGAACACTGCGTGTCAGTTTAACAAGTTTAACATGTCAAGAAACAAACTTGGTTTTGACAAATTGCGAGACGTCCATGACGAAAGGATAGAACAACGGCAATCCTCCAAAGACATCTCTATCATTCAGTTGTTTAACAGGGAATCTAAGGCCCAGAGAGAAAAACAGAGCAAGATTATTGAAATACAGAAGAGGGCAAGGCGAAAGGACGACTCGAATCGCAGATTACACGAATTGCACGAGGGAGCTACGAAAATACGAAAGAACTCTCAAACAACAACTGGACTTAATATCGTTAGATTGCCTCCCATTGAAAGCCCAGCAAGACCTACGATCGCGATACAAGGATTAAGAAAGCGAGTGCGTGTAATGAAACCTATGAAGAATGAACTCTTACTACCAAACATCCATACATCCAAAGCGCTTCTTAACTCTCCGGCATTCCGACGGCATCGGGATCCTGAACCTTCACGAGATCCAAGGTTTCAGAGTTTAATTTCAGTTTTGTTAACGAGTGGAGGACATTTCGGGGATTTACAGCGATTTGCTCCTCCAAAAAAGGAAAGTAATAGATTGTCTCGTGTGGGACTTGGGTTTTGAAAAATTGACCTAAGGGGAGAGCAAATTTCCCCTCCCCTCCCTTTGGGTTTAACTGACTTGCTTTTGTGAAGAAGAAATTTTAATTAATGCTTATTTTTAATTTACTTTAATTTTCAATATCTTGAATATTTTAAGGGGCATTTCCATGTCATTTGCACGTTTCAACCAAAATTCATTACAATTTACCTTCAAACACCTTGTTCGTATTCAACTCGTTTCGATTCTACATCATCGGGCGTTTTTGGGATGTCACGCAACGCTCCACCTAATGGGGTGAGGTAGCTGGGGAGCGTTGCGTTATATCCGAAACGAATATTTTCGAAACTCTGTTTTTGCTTTTCGTCCTCACAAATACGGCGTTAAAAATCAAGGCTTATGAAAACGGTTTCCAGAGTGTAGATTTTTGAGCCGGTCCACACGTATCTGTTGTCGATAAAATCCGTTCTCAGGTTGAATTCGTTTTTCCCTGGGTTAAAATGGTGATCTTCATTTTACCTAGGTTGAATACGCACTCAGATGAATTGAAGAAACTTTCTGGAGCCTAAGTTAAGCCTAGAGAGAGTTTGGATTAGTTTTGGTTATTATACATGGATATCAATTGACTTAATTAAAAGAACTGTTTTGGGGTTGAGTATGTTTAATGGTGGAGACCCAGGACCGTAGATTGGAGAGTCCAAGTTCGTGTTCGGTAAGCGCATAGAACAGTTCTTTGTTCCCTTACTTCGAAAACATATCCGGTATCTTCAAAAACGGAGATTTTTTCTCCGTATATGAAAAACAATAATCATTTTAAACCTGTATTAATTAACCGGACCCCATATTAAAATGACGCCATCTATATGGAAGAAGATTAATATATTAATGTTCTTCCCACATTTACTGTAAAACAAAAAACAGTATTCAACGGGCACCTCTGTTAAGATTGTCCTCACATCTTTGTAGCTTCTTTGTAGACACTTAACAAACAGGAAATACTGTCTGTCTTGGCACAGCCTGATCATAGTTAGTAACTATGGCCTGATAAACAAAAGGTGATCAAATAAGTAATACGTGACTGACAAAACATTTGTGTTGCAAACAAAATTACAGAGTCCTTGTACTACAACAGAAATGGTATTTGACCCTTTCAATGAAGGCTTTTGATAGCGAGGATTAGTATATACTAAAACAGGGGATAGCGTTGAACGGGTGCGCTGATTGGCGACTCAAACTCTAGATATCCTTTGCCAGTCACCTCTGAGCAATTTGCGCCCGAAAATGTTGTAATCTTTGCAGGAATAAATGAGTTAAAATCATCTTTTTGTGCCATATTATCTTAGTATTTTAGTTTATACTAAAACAACTATTCACCTTAAATGTCGGTAGCTTGTGCTGGATATTTAACTCGCCGCTTCCCGGCTCGGTATATATCCACCACTAGCCTCTTCCACGTCGGGGAATAGTTGCTAACTATTTAACAATTATTCCATGAGCACGCGTTGGATATGAGAAAAATCCGAGCGAAATCGAAAAAACGTGATGAAGATGCGATGGTGTGTAATACCTGGTAGTCAGACAGACACAGGCTCATCACAAAAACGTTTCTTACCATTTTTGCGTACTTCTAAACTTCGGGATTGATCCAAACTTTCCACAAAAACGTTTTTTTTTTCGCTTTATACCGTGAGAAATTTCGCTTTCCGGCGAAAAAAATGTTTAGTTCAGCGACACAAAGGGCCATAATTTACCATATAAGGTCAAACTAAGGTATATGAGCTTATAACCGAGATCTAGTGAACTAATGAGAGCACGAGAAATGGATTATTCGAGGTTAAGAATTTAATAATATATGATGACCAAGACGAATTCCATGTGAACCTGCTTTCAGCAGACAGTACCAGGTTTCACTGCATGTATGCAGTTAGAGGGAAAGGCTGGAGAAACCCGTTTCTGTTTTCGTGGTAAAACATTGCTCAGGGTCCCTTCAGGTTTATCCAGCCAGTCAGACCACATATTGTTAAGGACAGATCATGATTACGACATCTTTGTGAGCGGTGTTTGTTAGTCTTCCATCAATTGTCCTGGTTTGAGTGAGCGGTGAGGCACCAGGATTTCGCTAAGTAGCCTGACTTCTGGCTGCTATACACAGTTGTGAGACCCTTCAAGATAATCCTGCCAAGCCGACCACATGCTGGAAAGGTCAGACCACAACACCGGGAACTCCATGCCCTACACTTCTCGAATAGTGTGTGGGATCTTTAACGTCCCACAGAGTTAATGACTAAGGGTTGTGAGACGGGACCTCCGGCTCATCGTCCTTATCCGAGAAGACTTGAAAGTCTAACCATTTGCAGATGTAGTTACAAAGGCAGCACTTTCTCCTCAGTTATTTAAAGATCCTGTGTGTTGGTCAGGCCGGAGTTGAACTCACGACCTCCCACGTGACAGCCCGGTGCTCAACCAACTGAGCCACCGGTGCGTGGTGCGAGAAGATTACCCGGTGTAGAATTCAAAGTAGCACTTTCATCTCACATTCTTTTTTCAATATGAATGTCTAATTTTGGACCTGATGCTCAACGTTTTTCCTCCTTTCTCTCTTTTACGATTTGAGCCTGGAAAAGTTCTTAACATGTTCTTAAGTGCTTAAAGGCTGTATGGAGTTCAATTCGCCCAAGAGAGGATGAGGCAAGAGAACCGATCCCAATGCCCCATCATAGTTTTTTTAAATTTATTGTTACTGTTAGTTTTTTCAAAGCTATTTTAAGTTATCGTTCCCAATGACGCGCATATTTAAAATTGCGTTACGTACTCTTTTATATTAACTTGACGTTTCGTATGCTTCTCTACATACATTCTTAAAAATAAACGTTATACAAAGTATTATATTAATATGAAAAACGCTCTTAAAATACTGCTAACATTTGAACTCATGGAGGGATTTGGCTCCTGGAAATACAATGTCTCTTTTATTTCACAGTGATGATCTATTTTTCCCGATACAATAATATCAAAATTGTTCAATATGATGTTGTGCCCGCTCGTTGTGATATGGTCGGCGATGGCTTCCCTTTTTCCTTACAAAAGCCGCTTATATCGTTCTCAAATGTCAAACGTCACATGCAAAGGAAGCTGCTGGGAATGGGAAGATTTCAACATTGGAAAGACTAAACGAAGATTAAATGACAGGAAGACTGAACCCTTTAAGTCTTTAACTAGTAGAGATCATGATCCAGCCATGGCCGACCATAACACAACGACCGCACACAACATTAAATGGGACAATTTTGATATTATTGCATCGGGAAACTCAGATCATCATTGTAAAATAAAAGAGAAATTGTATATCCAATAGCTAAAGCCCTCCATGAATTCAAACCTTAGCAGTGAGTTGTTACTATATTAATAACAATCAACACCTGTCAGTGCGTTCTTGTTATTTTAAGATCGCTTTGTTCATATTAATATAGGACCCAGATGTTTTTATTTCGTATATCAGAAAGCTTTGAAAATGCGACGGTAATTAGTTTTGAGAATGTATGTAGAGAAGCATAAGAAACGTCAAATTAATGTGCCGCTCAACTTGGAACTTCAACATCCCCCCCACCCCCCGGGCAAAGCCCGGGCATTTGAACTTTTGAAGATTGGATCGTTTAAATTCCCGTCCCATCGGGCCAAAATGGTGTTCAAATGCCCTACCCTATCGTCGGATTTGTCTGTCATACCCTACTAACGAAAAATCGTCGTTCGCTAAGGGTCGTCTTAATAAAGCTTGTGTATAAACATGCTTACACATGTTTTTTGACCCTTTTTATGATGATGCCGTTTTCACCAGAATTGAGCTACTACAAAAACATAACTTTAATATTAAAACTATTTTAATAGTTTCAATATTAAGTCGGACAATGTCAATAAGCAAGTGCTCTAACTCTGAAACACGGCAAAGGTTGTTGAACGAGGGAACTGTATACTTATGAACAACCGAGCCAAGAGGGTTTACGACTGCATGTACTTTAAATTGTTCGGTGTCTGTTGATTACCTCTAACAGAAACGAACAGCTTTCAGAGCTTTAACAATGAATGGAGGGTGTGAAAACGTACCATATTGTATTCACTCTCTAGTAGTACAAAGACGAATTCCGAATTCTGTTTACAAACATTGCTTTTGTTTATGCAAATTTGCCAACCACAAGAACAAAAGACCCTTTGTTTCGACAGCCAATGAGGCTCTCGTTGGCACATTAACGACAATAGGTGACGTCAACGATATCTTCGCCATGGTAATGACACCTGTTTCCTTGGTGACCTTAGTTGACCTTTCCCTCCACTGACTTCAATGCTGGTCCCAAAGGACGTCAATCCGAAGCTCTCATGCGAAATGAAGAGTCATGCTCCATTAGCAACCTCGTTCCCAGGGTCTCTCTTCGACAATGGAGGCAGAGAAGAGAGGTTGCTGCATTTGCATTTTGTGATCTATTTTGAGAGTAACCCACCAGATTCGATGGAATTCGGCTCCATAGTCTGATATATATATCATTTCTTGTTTTTAACGAATCATATTTTTCGACGGATATGGAATCTGTTAGTTTTCCTATGGCCTATACATTTGTGTTTTGTGTTACTCTTTCACATTACGCTTTGTTATCGCGAGCTGACACCGAGGAGCAACGCACGCCCGTTGTGCAAACCAAACATGGAGCAGTAATTGGCAAGACTGTGTCTCTTTCATACGGCAAATCGGTTCATGAGTATCTTGGAATCCCGTACGCCGAACCTCCGGTCGGAGAATTAAGGTTTGCCGCTCCAAAGCCCTCTTTACCTTGGTCTGGGACAAAAGATTCTTCCAAATATGGAGCCATGTGTCCGCAGCCTCCACTCCTCCACGAAAAGACGAGACGTGAAGGTTTGTTGAATCTCTAACTTAGCTTGAATAAATATTAGAAGAAAACCCGCAAATGTTGAAAACACAGTGCTTATAGGCTGAAAAGCGGGGAGGGTGGAATGACGAGTTTTCTGGAGTCTTACTCCAGTAATTGGCTTTTCATGGTGTGACGTGTGCTATAATTGTACATCTCAGCGTTTCAGAAACCGAAAGCGGGAAACTCATTTATAATATTCCTGGCTGCCATCTTAAAGTTCGCCAACCGCGAATTCTGCAAAAAACAAGGATTTCGTGACTCAGAACAACTTGAAGATGGCGGGCAGTGGATTTTGTTTGCCTTACATAACTATTGCTTTCCAATGTCTACCTCCTCCTCAGGCTTTTTTGTGAAGCTAGCGAAAACTGTAAGCAAGTGTGGAGCACGAGCACGGGGAACTAGTTGCAAGTGCGAAGCGCGAGCGCGGACAGTGATGGGAGGGAGGAATATTGCGCCCCGCTTTTCCCTTCACGAGCGGGCGACTGGGGACTAGGCAGTGCTAATATTTTTTTCCATACACTGTTATTTAAAAGGAGTAGATTTAACTCCAAAAAGGGAGTTAAAAAAAAAAGGGTACAAAACTACTCCACTTCTGGAGTAAAATTCACTCTGGTATTGCTTACTCCACTTGTGGAGTAAAATTTACTTCTATATCTTTTACTCTTTTGTCGGGGTAAAATTTACTCCTGTATTGTTTACCCCTCCTGTCATGTAAAATTCACTCCAATACAAGAGTAAATTTTATACTTCTATTGGAGTGAATTGAACTCTTTAAATGGAGTTCAATTCACCCTCGACAGAGTTAAATTAATTCCAAAACTGGGGTGAGACAAAAAGGTACAAAACCACTCCTTTCAAGAGTAACATTTACCCTCTTAAACTTTATTCCCCTTGTCAGAGTAATATTTACTCTTTCTACAGAACACATTCACCCTCAATAGATCTCCTGTACCTTCATTTATAGTCAGATTTCTCATAACCATAAAAAGTTCATTTTTTTAATATTATGTAAAGAAAACACCAGGTTTACAATGAAGCATCTAATACTGGTAATTTTAATCATAAGATTGCAAAGAATGCACATGATAAATACAATGTATACACATACAAATACATCGCAAAAGTCAAAGCTATCTTTATTCTAATTACTCAGGCAATAATAAAATGGCAATCAGCTGAATGTGTTCTTGCCTTAAACAAAGATAAATTGAGTGGTATGTGTTTTGATTACAGATTGCAACAATGGCTGCAAAATCTAACTTCAATTACAAAAACTAAAGCATACAACATACTTGGATAAATGTGACTCAGTATAACAAAATGGGTTTTATGTACATGTAATACAAGTCAGTTCTTACAGAAAGAAGTGAAACGTAAAAAAATGGAACATGCCTTGGATAACTGATGCAAAAATTTTGCCATCATTGAACTTTACCAATGTGTTCATTTTTTCTCCAACAGAATTGTTTCCAAAAGGAAAAAATTCAGAACTTAACTTGATAATTTACATTAAAAAAAGTAAAAACTTTTTGTTTCCAAAAAGAAGAAGAAAACCCCAAGATTAAGCTGATAATTAAGTATGCTCCCATCAAAACAATTATAGCAAATGAAAGTTCTAACAAAACCTTGCTTTCTGCCACAAGGTAAATGTCTCTGGTTCAATTAGTGTGCCAGAAACAATCCTTGCAAATGTTGCTTTTAGAACCTCTCCATTGATTGACTCATCATCCTTAAAAGTAATTAAAGAGAATCATGATTAGTATAACCCCTTCCAAAATTAAGATCATTCCACAATATTCTAACAAAATAGGAAGAGAGCACAAACCTAATACATCCCTAATCCTGAGAAACAAAAGACACCAGCAACCCAGTTTGGTGTACCAAATAAATGGAACCACATGTAATACCAGTACTTGCATGAGATTATATCTGTAACAATTTTCTTGATTCATTGAGTAACTCAGTTTACTATCAAATTAATTTTGTCATAATGATAAAAGTACACATATAGTGGTGGAACTCATGGAACAAATCTTGAAAATATATTGCCAGATGCTTTCTTTGTCTTCAACACTTTTCCAAAAAAAATTATGTGTGATGAGGTATTTACAGTTATCTCATAAAACAGTATTTCAAATTTTAAACTGAAAGCAGATCTTGGGTGAGACAATGGATAAATAAAACTGCAGCATCATCTTCCACTAATCGCTAGGCATTATTAGTCTATACGTACACAGGCCTGTAACTCAGACAGTGCTTTATAATTATTTTATTGCAGTGACTGTCAAGAATTAGTTGTTAAAGTGTAATTTATGTGAGTTATTTGTAAATATATATATGCATCACTTGTTTAAAAGCAACAATCAGCTTCTAAGTCTTTCAGACTTTCAGCTGTTTGACTGCATTACAGCTTTTTTACAGAAACATGCCTCAAAGGAATTTTTTCATGGCACCAACCTTTTCTTTTATCTGGGGCTTCCTCCAACTCCTCTTCCATTGATGATACATGTAGTGGTATGTACTGTATGTTGCAAGAAAAAGGCATCATCTTGGCTTGCCTCAGCACTTTCTGTAACCAACTCTCTGCCCAAACTTCCCACCAATCTTTTAATGAACTAATTCCCAGCTGTACCCACCTCCAATTTGAACTGTAAATCAACAAATAAATAAATATAGTGAAAAGTTTCAGTTTTCTTGGAAAAAATAATTCAAAGAAAAATTATTACTGCTACTTACAGAAAAAAGATGTCATAAGAATTTCATCCAGATAAGAACACTCAATATCACATGTCTCAAAAAAAAAATGCTGGTAATAATAAAGCTGATTATTTCTAAGGTGTATGACAACTGCAGACTGCCTACAAATAGCGATTTTAAACACCCATTTTAACTAAAACGTTTAGCTTTCAATAACTGTGAGTTACGTTTAGTTTGGGGTCTGCACTCTGCAAGTGTCAGACAATGTCACTTCTGTTATAATGTAAGTGTTTGAAAAGCAGACTCGTCAAACTTTGGCTCTCTTTTCTTTAAACGCCTATAATAACAATCTCATGCAGGCATTAACATACTATTTGCATTGAATACTATAGTTTAAATGACAGCTGAAGCTTTCTGCTTTCTGTCATCATGTAATTTGCGGTGAGAGCACTCTAATACCAAATCAATTCATTATTCTTGTGAAATAAATACCATTTTGTTAAAGCACTTAAGCTAAATTAAATATCTTTGCCTGACAAATTTGGGACTTGAAGGTGCATGTAAAAGGTTTGAATTCTACATAAGCTTACATTAAATTGTCATTTTTGAAGACAATAAGGCCCGACTCAGACGCCATACTTTTCATGAGCCGAACTTAATACATGAAAAGTTCGACGTTTGAATCAATTAAGAACGGCTATTTTAACTTGGAATGGCTCAGGCGTTCTTTTCGCCTGGCCTAAACTAGCCTCCTACGCAAACGTTCTTACGGGTTCGTCACGCAATCATTCCAATGATTGCGTGACGAACCCGTAAGAACGTTTGCGTAGGAGGCTAGGCCTAAACGGGAATTCGGCTTTAGCATGGCCGTGGATCGGCTTTGATTTCAGACGTCGAACGTTTCATGTGCCGAACTTCATGATCGTGCATAAACCATGTTTTGCCTTCTACATGAAAATCGCTGACAAAATCAATTGGTTTTCTTGGTAATGGCTTTGGAACTGCTGTGGAGGGGCCAGTTAAGTTCGACTTTTGAATCAACAGGCGTACTTTTGTTAATTTGTGTCGGTCGAACTCGAATTAAGTTCGGCTCATGAAAAGTACGCAGTGTGTGAATCGGGCCTAAGGCATCAAATAATAAATAGATTTAGCCAAGCCTAAAAGCGGAGCTCCCGGCTTGTTTATTCGTACTGGCTATAGGATTAGTGAAAATAAAAGGCTTTTGAACTGTCCGAAGGGGTAGTTTCTAAAGAAACTGTAGTGCTGCGTCCGTGGGGAAGTAGTATACAAAAATTTGGTTTTATCAACGGAGTTCAAAATGTAAATTGGCCACTGTACAGAGATTCTAAAAGCTGACGTTTCGAGTGTTAGCCCTTCGTCAGAGCGAATCGAGGGATTATGGGTTACGTGTAGTTTTTATAGTAGAGTAGGAGCTACGCTATTGGTGGTAACATGGCAACGTGAAAAATAGGAATACATTAGTTAAATGAAAAGTGTTCGTTATACCGTGGGGATTAAGGGTGCCGATTTGAAAGATGAATTTTTGTTCCTGATTCTTGCAGCTTTCCGTCGTACCTAGATGTAGGGAGAGGCCGCAGATAGCCGTGTGTTTTTTGGAGTGGTTAGGCAGATTAAAATGGCGAGCGACTGGCTTAGATGCATCCTTGTCATTCTTCTCAACATCGCGAAGGTGTTCGCGGAATCGGTCACCTAGTCGTCTACCTGTCTCACCAATGTATAATTTATTGCATAACGTACAGGTTATGCAATAAATGACATTTGCGGAGGTACATGTGAAACGATCGGTGATCTTAACAGATCGCTTAGGTCCCGATATCTTGCTGGTGTTAACAATGAAAAGACAAGTTTTGCATCGTGAGCGCGCGCATTTGAAAGTGCCGGGTTGCTCGTAAGTTTTGAGCGCGCTTGTAACTAAAACGTTGCCTACGTTTTCGTCGCGTTTGAATGAAATAATTAGAGGTTGCGAAAAGATTCTACCAGTCTCGGGATCATTTTGGAGTAATTTAAAATTACTAAGAATGATGCTTTTGACTGCGTGATTATGAGGATGGAAAGTGAGGGTGAATGGAATTCTGTCATTCTTATCTTTTTGTGACGTTTGTAGTGATGACTGTCGATCAAATTGTTAGTCGCGATGATGGCCCGCTTTGACCACAGAGACAGATCTCTAAAGATCTCACTTCCAAAAATCAAAAACTTGTCAAAGACACCATTCAAAATCTTATAGTTAATCAAGAATTACCGGACACTGCCACTAATTTCATCATCAACACCCCTAGAACTTCGTGGATTTACTTCCTGCCTAAAATTCACAAACCCAACAACCCAGGTCGCCCTATCGTTTCTGCCTGTATACTTACATACTTAATTGACCAATGCCCATAGGGGCTTTTCAGGGTCAATGAAATACAATCACGACAGAACAGATTATTCAATAACAAGTAGTTTACACAAGTGACCCCAGAACATAACGTGAGTGAATGGTGAGAAACCACCACACCTTGGACTACGTTCCCTACTCTCCCCGAACATTGTGTGCTTTTTAACGTCCCACGCATGTGATGTGAAACAGGGCCTACTGTTTATCGTCCTTATCCTTGAAGACTAGATAGTTTAACTATATACTATCTAAAAAATTGGAAAAATATTTTCAGGGACCCCCTTTTACTGTCCCTAAAACTTGAGACCAACCCCAACCTACCTCATGGCCACAACTTGAACCAATACACGGTGCAGAAGTCAGAGGAAAGAGCGAAACAAATAAAGGCAAAAATACCAAAGAGCACAACAATCTGCTAAGAAACGCAGAAAAAAGGCAAGACAAACAAAGCCTTTAGAAAGTCAGCTATCTCACTGATACATGGCACAATCTAACAGATGCTCTAGAAAAAAAAAAAAAAAGAAAGATTCCGCGGGCCGGGTCAAAGCTATAAAAGCAGAATCACCCACTTCTACCACCGACAAGCCTATTGGTTGAGACTATAATTAAATTGATGCAAAAGTGTGGGGACAAAAGGTCACATTCACGTTACTGCAGATACAGAGTTTTCGACAGTTTTGTAAAGTAGCGGACATATCTCTTAAAGCACCAGACGTGATATTTTTGGCCGTTCAAGGTGCCTTGCATGCCTAGGGGGTCTGGGGGCATGCCCCCCTCCCGACTGGAAATTTTTAAAATAGAACACTCAGAAACGCTGTTTCCAGTGTTTCTGGAACCCAAGAATCAGTTTCCCAGGCAAGCCTGGAGTTCACTCAAACGAAAACCCTGGCCTGCTGCAGAGAAAATCAACACCAAGAAGCTAAAAATATATCATCAAGACGAACTATTTTCTTGGGAGAAAAAATATCACACAGTCGTATAAGTTCCAAATCTAAAGTCGCATAGAACAAACACCATTGCTAAATGAAATCTTGCTGGAAGCGATTAAAAGAGACGTCTATTCAAATATCTACTCGAGAGAGCAAAATTATGACAAAGGAAAAGAAAACCAGACCGGACAGGCAGACAAGGGAGTCATGTAGGCCTGTGAACATTAGTTTGCACTCTTGAATATTATAATTATGGACGTATAAAGAATATGGACCCCAGGTCCATGGACTACCACTGTGGACCCGGTCCATGGACTACCCTGTGGACTACCCTGTGGACTACCCCTCATTTTGTACACTTACAAGCAAAAAAACATTAGACAAAAAAGAGAACTGATTTTAGCACTTATCTGGACAATTTAAGTAATTAAGCAATTATCTCTTAGAGTCACATGAAAAATTCAGGTGCATTCAATGGGATTCAAACCCATTACCTCTGCGATGCCCGTGCAATTCTCAACCAGAAGTTCATGACCTTAAAGCGTTTAACTCTGGTTCAGAGCTGGGATTCTTTTAGTTTGAAAATTTCCTTCTTTGGATGTAACATTCCTCGTGCATTTTCCCGTGCGTACAGCTTCGATCTCATGTTTGTCCAAATTTGGGCATAAAATTGGTGTTCTAAATCCCCAGCTTTGTTCCAAGGTAAAGAGTTGCAAGTTACATGTACACGTTTCAGAGTTATGTGCTTCTGGCCCAACTTTTTGAGCCACTCAGTTGGGAGCAGGTCATGTTTTGCTATGTCGTCCTCCTGGGGCCTTAGCATGACTTTTTGGCCTGGCCTGTCTGATACCATGCTCCTAGGACTCAGTCAACCGGTTGGTTCAGTTGTTTGAGAATCGGTGGCTCAGTTGGTTGAGCACCGGGCTGTCACGCGGGAGGTCGTGAGTTCAACTCCGGCCGGACCAACACTCAGGGTCTTTAAATAACTGAGAAGAAAGTGCTGCCTTTGTAATTACATCTGCAAATTGTTAGACTCTCTAGTCTTCTCGGATAAGGATGATAAGCCGGAGGTCCCGTCTCACAACCCTTCAATGTTCATAATCCTGTGGGACGTAAAACAACCCGCACACTTGTTGCAAAGAGTAAGGCATGTAGTTCCCGGTGTTGTGGTCTGTCTTCTGTGGTATATCATGGTTTGGAGGGTAAAAAGGGCGCACTTAATTTGGAGCCTCGCTCTGTTGTGCGACCCCCACCACAGTTGTGGTGAAAGTGGATAAATAAAATAAAAGACTACTGTGCGGGAGGTCGGGGGATCAAAAACCCGGCCGGACCAACACTCAGGGTCTTTAAGGACGTTCGCACTAATTGTTTGTGTGCAACTTTTACTCCAATTCATCATGAAACTTTAACGTTAAAGAGAAAGGACCGGGATGCTGGAAAAGGTCCCTAATTGAGTAGTGGCTGAAAGTTTTGAAAACTCGAGGAAGGTTAGTTTTAGTGAGCGACTTTGCTTAAATTTAATGGGTTTGGTTTTTTAGACGTATTTATTACGCTGCGAACTTTTTAGTTCAAAGTGAATGCTTGTTTTTGAAGTTATTTTCCTTTACTTCCTGAAAATAGAGCACAATAGACCTTTTCGGCTTGTACATTTTGTTTTCCTAATACAGTTATTGTGATACTACTCAGGAGGCTTGGTCCTTTGTTTTGTTAATTAAAAAGAGTGCATGCAGACATATTCATGCTTGCATGCCCTCATTTTAATCAACAAAACAAAAGACCAAACCTCCTGAGTATTATCACATGATCTGTATTGGGAAGCCGAAAAGGTCAATTATATTGTCTTCCTCGTCGACTTGAATAGGGCGGACGTATGAGGAAACAGCCAGAGATTACATTTCACAAAAGCTACACTCCAGGAGATGAGCATGACGGCAATGGAGAGATATGATACAAACACTAACCAAATGCTTGAAACTTTCATCGATTGATCCTGTCTTGGGTTCCAGTCCTTCCCCGACAGGTCATGCAAAAACTTGACAAACTAAATTGCCCAAGAGTTTCGCAACATCACATCGATTTTACTTGTTTATATCATCGGTGACCCCTATTTTTTAAGACATGAATTACTTGCTCTTCTTACAATCTACAAAATTTGATGAAATGATTGATGTAAGAAGTTATCTTTTTTTTAAATTTTTCTTTCCTTGTGTCCTGAATTCCTGAAGTGGTTACAACGGGTAGGATTCACTCTACTGTTTAGACATCCCTAGCGGCATGCAATTATCTAAAAAAAACCCACTCCTATATTCTGTGTAAAGAAACCTTCACTCTAACGTATTACTTTTATGATTTTGGACGGTTGAGGAGATGAGGCTACATCTCGTTATGATGACCTATCTATCAAAATTAGGGCATATTTCCCTTGCTTTTGTCTCTGAAACAGCGTCTGACTTCCCATTTTTTCTTCATTTTTGGAATAAGCAATTTATTACCTAACTTCAGGCGAGAGATGAAAGAAATTTCAATGTGGGAAGATTTTGGCGCGAACGTTCATAAGTAAGTGAGGAAATATGCTATCTTTGTCATGACATCTGCAAATAAATTTCTCATTAGTCCCCCCCCCCCCCCCCCAAACAAGTTTTTGTGAACGGTCTAGTAGTTTGATCCTAGCCAATGTACATTTTCACAAACAAGGAATAACTTCAGAAAGAAATTTTATCTGTTTTTCGTGACTCGACGTTGAGTCTCTGGTGCTTCGACACATCACACTGAAAGCTTTCCAAAGGATTGTCTGAGCAAGGTCTAAAAGAAAAATAAAGGACATAAATTCTTTGCAAGCTATAAAAACGTAGGTCTTTGTGTCCAGATTGTAATTTAATCTCTCTCTCTCTCTCTTTTGCCACACGGCGTTCTTTAGTTTCATTTTGGCTGCTTGTTATGCGATTAAAGGCTGGGCCCGCTTTTTAGACGAAATCATATTATTACTGAGCTCTTGCTATCATCCATTACTAATTCAGATATGAGTGAGGATTGTCTCTTCC
>NC_090888.1:13804405-13811905 GCF_036669925.1 Montipora capricornis | reverse complement strand
CACTATTACATCAGCAATGGCTAATGAATTGACACAAAACAAAAGGGTAGGGAAAGTTTATTGCGAGAGAAATACGACTTTAACTCTTTTCACCATTAAACTCTCGTACTACATAATAGTTACGCATTGCATAATCACGTTGTGAGCTTGGGGTGCCTGTGGTCCACCATTTTGATTCTCCCAACTGATGTCCATGTCTCTATCTATGGGTAGACTCGCGTGAGCTTGAGTCAAGTTACGTGACCCTTACATTGTCAAAGCGGTACAGTACATGCAAAACACTCAAAGCTAAAAAATTACATGATCAGGTCTTTTTTTTACACGATCGATCAGCACAGTGAGGTTTTAAAGGAAGGATATTGTAAGCTTTTGTGGTACGGATGCCATTTTTGTTCCTGCATCAGGTATGAAAAATGTACACCCAGAACCAGCACGTTCATGCACTTGCCGTACAAGTGAATTTATGCGGATGTCTGGTTTTATACTTGCCGGGCACATAAATTGAAAAGAATTTCTTTGAGCTTTGGCTGTGAGTTCATCTATCAAGTTATGCATGAACCCTGTGCAAAGAGCAAATTAGAGTAGATTTCCTTAGAGTTGTGGAGTTAAGTGGATGTGCAGTGTTCTTATACATATCGTGCATGCGTTTGGTTACAAAATATGCGATCAAGATTTGGAATTTTGTGTGGCGGAATAACAGATAAAGGTTGGTTAACCCCTTCTGCTTGACTGTAATTATGTAATCATGTATTCTTGTGAAGAGCATCGCCATCTAGAACTCGACTAACTATGTAAATCGAGCAACGTTTCATAAAATGCTTAGAGCAAGACTTCCCAACCTTACAATAGACATTTTCCTATGCATTTTCTTTTAAGTAAAAGTTAAGCTTACGCCAGTATTACATCTAAAGTAAATAATGTCATTTCTTTTTACTGAGCTTAAATTTGTTTGGTTATTTCATTTTTAAATTTGTTATGTAAAGTTGCAAAAATATTTTGAGGCATCATATCACTGCTACTCACAAAGGTGAGGAATTAATAGTTTAAGAGTAGACTGAACTATTTTGATGGGCTTCTGTGTTTAATACTTGTTTTAATTTGTAACAAGCAAATGGCATAATATCTTGCCAAAAATATAATTTGTGGGGACTAGAAGCTTGCTTGTGGTTTCTCCATTAGAGCTACATGTTGCAAGGCACAGCTAAGAAAGAAGGCTTGTCGCAGATATTTAATCAGGACTTACATGATTCCTGCAAACACTTACATGTATCTCTGCTGCATGTCCTCTTGTGTGTTCTGGCCTCTCCTATATGTGTTACAGCAGGAGTTGGCCATGCTCATCAGCACTGTTTAAATGGTATCAGGAGGCAACCCCCTGCCCCACCCATTCTTCTTCTTTTTTTTTTTAATCAACCAAGAGACAATTACATTAAGATGCCTCCCTTGATCTTGACTACTACTTTATTGACTCATTCTCGACTGTTTTAGGCTAGCTTTAAGGTGTGTTGTGTTTGTGGACTTAAGGTAACTTAAGGCGACTTACATGTAAGGTGACTTAGGGCAAGTTAAAGTGCCCCTAACCCCAAAATATTTTTTTCGCTAAAATGAATCTTTGCACCTGTTCGAAACGCATTGCAGCCATTTTTTCATTTTTCTAACAAATCCTGCCATTTTATAGGCTTCGAAAGTTGCAAAAATCCAAGCATCATTTGTTCACGACCGAGTCAGAAGGGGAGTGGGTCTATTCCTGATGTGACGTCAAAAACTGATTTACATTGCATTAACTCTTTGTAAAAATGCATGCAAAGTAGATTGTGACGTCACATCAGAAAATAGACCCACTCCCCTTCTGACTCGGTCATGAACAAAAGATGCTTGGTTTTTCGCAACTTTCGAAGCCTATAAATTAGCAGGATTTGTTAGGAAAAGGAAAAAATGATCGCAATGCGTCTCGAACAGGTGCAAAGATTCATTTAAGCGAAAAAAATGTTTTGGGCTTAGGGGCACTTTAAGGTGACTTAAGGCGACTTAGGTCCCAGAGTAGGCCTGAACCGCCTTTTGGCGATTGTTTCATTATTTAGAGAAGTGTAGCCGGCTCTAATCCAACTTTTCAAACATCTCTCTAAAGGTTCTGGCCTTAAAGTGGATTCAAGCCAATATTGAGAATTTTGTTGGTGATCCAAACAGAGTTACCATATTTGGAGAAAGTGCTGGAGCGATGAGTGTGTCCCTTCATTTAATATCGCCGATGTCTAAGGGCTTATTCAATAAAGCAATTATGCAGAGTGGTGCATCCTCCACACCTGCTTGTTGTGGGAAAGTAACAGACACTAAACAATTGAAATTGTTTTCCATTGCTGTCAATTGTAGCATGCAACCTAGTCTTACTGAATGCGTTGCACGTTTGCCCTCTGAGGACATTTTATCCGCACAAAATGATCTCTCATTTATCAAGTATTTGGGAAGGCAAGACATTGCAGTACCTATTGTTGATGGAGAATTCTTACCAGATCTTCCAGAGAACTTGTTCAGGGCAGTGAAATTCCACGATAACGTAGACGTCATTACTGGTTTTAACACCAACGAAGGATCACTGTTTGCTGCCTTGATGCCGCTGGATTTGATTAAAGATGGTATTGACCGAGAATTCTTTGAGTCAAGAGTTAAGAATAGAAGTTACACGCGAGAGAAGAATGAGTTCATCGACGATCTGATATTGTTCCAGTACACCAATCACTCAGATCCAAATAATAAAATTTTCAGGCGCCATTTGATGATGGATCTTGAGAGCCATGCAATATTTGACGCACCTGCTCTGTTGGAAGCTGTCTCTTTAGCAAAGGTAGCGAGATTGCAAGTTGTTGTTACAGTCATTTTTAATTCTATCGACCAAACACAAGGCTAAAGAAGATTACAGACTGAAGTATTCTATCACAGTAAGCAAACAACTGTATTTTTTTTGAGGGGGTTGGGGGGGGAAGCATAATTATGAATTATACAAATGTACATGTACCCCCATCCTTGGGACTCAGATATCCCTTATTTCGAAAAGGCTCAGGAGTATATTGTCCCAAGCAAAGTTTCTAACATTATTGGTCCCGTTGGGAGAGGGGAAGGTGGGACAGTCGTTGCTATGCAGACCCTAAAAGCTCCAATGGAGCCCTACTTGTCCATTTTGCCTATTAAAGCGACACTAAATCACAGTTGGCCAAGACAGGTAAATAAATAGGAATCATATCTGATATGTCTTTTTTTTTTTTTCTTTTTTATAGGGAGGTCGACGACCATATGTTTACGTGTTTGACTACCGTGCAATTTATACAGCACTTCCTGACTGGTTCACTGGTGTGATCCATGCCATGGATCTTCCATTTGTGTTTGGGGCACCTTTTAGAGAATCAGTTGCAGGTCTTGAACCTTTCACTAGCAAGGTGGCTGCAAAGTTCTCAAACATAGAGAAAGGGATGAGTTTGCAAGTAATGAAATTATGGACAGACTTTGCTAAATACGGGTAAGAATTTCAATCTTAAATGTCGATATCTACTCTGCTTGACTAGTGTAACAAATTGTAAAAAAATGTATATATACATATATTGTCAATGGTCGAGATGGGTTATGGATACCTATAATGCTAAACATACATGTATCAGAATTTCCTTTCAGTCTACGCTAGAGCCCAGTGGGATCCTTCACAAGGAAAAAAAAGCTCATCGGAAATTATGGAACGACTAATGCTGTTGTGAAGAACCTTGATAACAAATCATGCTATCAAGCCCTCTTTGAGCCAATCAGTAGCTCAAGTCAGCTATGTGCCTTCGATCCCCATGTTTACGGATCTGGGCTGGTTGACCTGCCACGGACCTCCTAGTTAATCTCTCCTGGGTTGGTCAAGCAGACAGTTTGTATTATGATAATGAATAATAATAATCATCATCATCATCATCATCATCATCATCATCATGAGGGCGGTCATTAGGGGCCGTAACCTGTATCACCTGTTGCGGCTGAGCCCAGTCAATTTTACAGGTGATGGTTGCTGCTGAATGAATATTCATGGGCCAACCAAATTGAAATTTATTTATAAACATTTGGCTTCTAAAGAAAATATAATTGCTGCCTTATGTTGTCTGTGTTCCTGATTCTAAGATGTGTTTTTGGTAAAAAATCCCAAACATTTCCTGTAAAAAAAACCTTTGGAGAACACCCCTGATCGATCGTTGTTAGATCCAGCAACAAAATCATTATCAATGCACGGTACTTGATATAAATGGGATTCCACTGACCATTTTTCACAGTTCTGTGATGCATGATCATTTCCACATGGCTAGTTAATATCTTTATTCATTATGATCATTTTACCCTGTTTTACTTTTATCACTTTTTGATTGAGAAAATATACAATTTGCACCTCAGAGTGCTGGAAAATGCATTTCTGAGGGTCTCATTTTAAGAATTTTCTGAGGGAGCATGCCCCCAGAACCCCCAAGGGACTCAGGCCCTTTAAGCCTTCCTTTACATGGCCTTTGGCCATGTATTTACATGTCACAGGTGAAATCTTGAGTGTTACACATTCTTCAGAACTTAATGACAACCCTGATAACAATAACGATAACGATAACAATAATAAAACAAAGACGCAAAAACATGAAAAGTATTTAACATCCAAAGAATGCACCACCCAGAACATCTGGGCACCCAGATAGAAACTGCTTACAAAACAACAACTGTAGGATTGGAGACATACATGTACTTAAAACATTCAGAAGATATTCTGTTCCTAGCTGGAGCAGAATATCTTCTAAATGTTTTAATTATGTCTCCAATCCTACAGTTGTTGTTTTGTAAGCAGTATGGGAACATGAAAAAGGGAAGACGTTGTACTCCATCCAAAAAGAAGGAGAGAAGTTTAGACAAGAACTAGATGTACCCAAGCTAGAAAAAGGGGAAAGTGAACAAACCACTGCATATGCAAAGAGAATAAAACAGAAGACAACACACAGAGCCCAAGATAAGTTATCAAAACAATGGGAGGAAAAAGCACTCCATTAATAATAATAATAATAATAATAATAATAATTTAATAATAATAATAATAATAATAATAATGACAATTGAGAAATTTCCTACTTTGTCAGAAAAAGAGCTTGCCAACCTGACATGATGATGATGATGATGATGATGATAATACTAATAATACTACTACTACTAATAATAATATTATTATTATTATATTATTATTATTATTATTATTATTATTATTATTATCATCGTTATCATCATTATTTTTGCTGTCAGACCAGCATATTTTTGCCTCTTTACGATTTGATATATTTCTTTGGTAAATTGCATGATCTTTTGCTAAGTTTCAGCGTCAATTATCAGCAGTTCCAATAAAGATGAGTTACATGGTACCTCCATCTTTCATATTAATTAATCAACCCTTTCCCATACCCTGTTATTTTTAGAAGCACCTCCCCGGGGGGCTTTAGTGGGTGTTTTCACAATAGTCAATCACAAGACACTTATGGTCAGCCATTTATTACGTCGCATACGCATGTGACTGTTGTCAATCATTTCGCGTATGTTACATACGTCAAAATGTAGTAGTTCTAAAAATAGAAAGATGCGGGAAAGGGTTGACTCAAGCTCCTGGTAATGTTCTCCTGGTTTCTTACATCTTTTATCATGTTTTCACTCTTACGGCATTACGGCATCTTTGATAGTTCAGTGGTACACCGGTGTGCATTGCAATCGCACGCTTACGTGGTCGTACCCTGTTGCAACCTGGATTTTCTTGAGGCTACTTTACAACAACTTAAGTTGCTCCATAAAACTGAGATTGACTTTCGCTTGAAAAATCAGCAAGACATACATGTTAGCGATGTTTATCCGCATTTCAATACCATAGTGCTTTGCAATAAGGGGCTGCGATCTATTTTTTATCAATTGCGGAAAATACTATTTAACCTCTTGAAGAAAGGAAATGCATTGTTTCATTTATTTGGGTCAAAATTCGAGACAGTCCGTTAACTTTAACTATCTTAAATAAATTAAGAAATATATTTTCTTCGTCGCGCTCAACGTCAGTACTTAAAATGAGGCAGATGACCAAAGCCAATGGGGACATGGATATGTCCTGCAAAGTCCATGGATACTTACAGCCATGTTTAGTCTTCTTTGTAACTCGCGCGTGCGGCTCAACATTTTGAAGCAATTTTCTTGGATATATTCGTTCTGTCAAAAATGGCCCTGAATATTTAACAATTATTCTACGAGGGCGCGCTGGATATGAAGTGATAGATAACTAACGAGGCGCGTAGTGCCGAGTTGGTTATAATCATTTTATATACAACAAGCCCGAGTAGAATAATTGT
The DNA here is from genome assembly GCF_036669925.1 of Montipora capricornis. Classification (NCBI taxonomy): domain Eukaryota; kingdom Metazoa; phylum Cnidaria; class Anthozoa; order Scleractinia; family Acroporidae; genus Montipora; species Montipora capricornis. The sequence goes on along the minus strand of NC_090888.1, from coordinate 13,805,531 downwards.
TTTATTAAAAACTCCAGGTTAGCAACTCTTCTTTGGTGTTCCCAGGGTTAGTATTGTCGACTTAAGCGTCGATCGGTCAATTCCGGTCCAAAAGGGATTTTGTCGGCCTTTTTTTTTTTTCAGAGCTGCAAAAATGTTTTCAGCTCGCTTTATTGCTGACGCGTTCTTTGACCATATTAGGTACAGCAGGTATATAAACTGAAAGCTTGTGTCGGGCGAGCCAATGAAAATGCTGGAAATTTAATATCCGTAGTTCAGTTTTTAATAAAAACTAATGCTTTGATTGCACTCACGTGATAAGACGGCCATGTTGGTGCCAAAGCAATAGAAAAATGTACCTCAAATTTTGCATAATAATAGAGTCAAATTCCCAAAAGACTTTTTCGCTATTGTTCTTTCCACCAATATGGCCTCCGTGACGTCAGGTGTAATCAAAGAATATAAGATATTTAAGGTTATCAGCAGTAGGGTTATGAGGTTCAAGGTAATTTTATTCACTTTGATAACTCATAATTATTACATGTGTAAAACGTTCATTAAATGAGGAAAACTGAATCCGATTCTTTCCTATCAGCCAACAAGTTTTGCTATTGTTCATTTTCCAGGTCTCCAAATTCCCCAGGCTTCGAAGTAACGTGGCCTAAATTTACAGAAGAGGAACAGGAATATCTTGTTATTTCCTTAAAACCGAGAGTGGAGCGTAGATACAAAGCAGATAAAATAGCATTTTGGAACGAAATCGTGCCTAAGATGATAGAATTCATCAAAAAGAAGGAAAGCGGCGGCGCAGAAAGGGCTTCAAAGGATGAGTTGTAGGCCTCGAAGGATTGGTGTGAAGAAAAAAAAAAACAGGTCAACTTTTGTTTTTTTTAATTGGGGATACATTACCTAGTACGATGAAGAAATAATTGGGCGTCTAGGATTTCATCTTTTTGGAGCCGAAAAATCACTAAACTTTAAAACGTTCTGGCATATACCTCTTACCTGTTACCTATCCTGCTCTTGCTTCGTGACACATAAGTCCCTCGCAGAGCTCCTGCAATTTTCTCGGTCTTCTGCGATTGTCCTTGCTTCCTCTCATGAACTTCAACCTGCGTGAAAAAAAGCACCTTCAATATCTGCATAC
>NC_090888.1:13786905-13801905 GCF_036669925.1 Montipora capricornis | reverse complement strand
TGACACTTGGCAGGTGAACCCAGAATCATAGTCCTCAGAGGACCTGAATCCTCGTCTTCAACCCACACTACTAATTGCGCAACGACAACTCGACCTGGTTCCACTGACAGTAGTTCTTGTAGCTCAATGGGTATTACGAAGGTAGTAGTCTCGAATTGCAAATGATATTTCAGTTGTCCTCTCGCCCCTTTGCCAAGTACCTAATTAACTACAATCTTTCTCAAGGGTACATTACACCTTCAACATCAATGGTTGCATTATTAAAGAACTTGTTCCTGTTCCAGCTTTATCTTTCGATACATGCTGCTTTCTTTGTCAAACTAGCTCGCTATCTTAAATATAAAGCGATCTTTTCAACTTTAATTTGGTTTCGTAGTTCCTGGGGCCTTGCTCTATCTCTGGCAGACTTAGCACCTCTCATTAGGCACAATGTTATTTGGTAGACATCCAAACCGTAAACAAAAGACTGAAGAGCAAAATCAAAAGATATCGTTAGACTTAATAGAAGCTCTACAATAGACATTGTACGAAAACTGTATGTATGCAGCCCACTTGGTACATAATCGATAGGCACGCCTCGGGCTACATATTGCCAGGTAATAGAACCTTGGCACAGAGTTTGTTTGTTTTATTACAATAAGGCACTACTGACATCAGCCTCTATAAAAGCGAGTCTTAGAGCACTATCCGCCTTCCTTTTGTCAGAACTGGTCCAAATGCCCGGTCTGCCCCGGGTCAGTTGTGTCAAATGCAAGGCTGGTTGTATGGCTGCGAGGATGCATGTAGGGTAAAAATATATTTTGTTTTACCAACAGCCGCACAACCAGCCTTGCATTATTATTTTACTTTTAGATACATAGTCTAAAAATTATTTGCTGGTCAGATCTCACAACATTCGGCACTTCCACTTTGTTCAGCTGGCCCTTGCACACATACACACACAAAAAGTGTCTGCAAGTTTCTTTGGGAGACAGATCCGAAAAAACTACGTTTCGCCAGAAGCAGCCTTGTTAAAGTACACTTTTTTGCCATCCGTGTGAATAAGGTGAATTTTGAATTCCTTCAGTGTACCCGAATTTTAAAGAAAGTCGTAAACTTTTTCGCACACCTTCAATTTTATACAAATTACACTAATCATAAGGGGTTGAACTGAAAATTGAAGTGGGCTATCACGCCCGAAAAATCCGTTTCAAATCTACTTCATTTGTAATTTGATGTCCTCCTCTGTCTGAATTAGATATATTACATTAGGGCTCCCATTTAAATTGGTTGGTCCTTCACATTGGGCTTTGCAGAATGAGCTGTCTCTGATCTCCCAACATTCAGGTAATCTCTGAGGTCGAATGACGCTTTAACAAAATTCGAAATTTTAAAAGGAATGTATGGGATCATTAGCGCCATTCGTCCCAAATAAACCAGAATTTATGTGTTTCGACAGCTAATAACTGGTTTGTTGTCAAAGTTACAGCCTTAAAAAAATGAAGATTTGTCTGAGTTTAACAAATTCTTCTACCGGCCTTTTGAAGTCAATCTGTAATTAGCATGATATCTTCTCTGAGCAAACTAAACAGTATCTATCACTACCATGTTCCTTTTTCTAACCAAACGCAATCTTGACGATAATAATAATGTTAACAATTGAAAAAAATGCTCAAGTAAACATAAATCGGCCAAGATTATCCCAAGTTTTTGGGAAATTCTAGAAAGGAAAGGAAAGAAAAGGAACTTTATTTAAATGTCTAGTCGTTCTAGCGCTGGAGCACTAATTGGGGAGACTGTAAACTGAAATTAACAATCAGCGTATGTCAAATCAAATGTTGTTGTTGTCTTTTTTCCTTAGAAAGAAAGGAATACCACTGAAATCGAGTGTTTCTTGTGTTACTGGAATTCTTGCTCAACCTGTCCCCGCAATACTTTGGAATACGACAAGACAGGGTCAGCGGAACCGGGGAGCTGGGGGGACAATTTCAAGCAAAAAATGAAAATTAAAAAGAAAAAAAGGAAAGAAGAAAAAGAAAAAGAAAAATAATTTTAAAACCCATAAACCATAAAAAAAGAAAATTAACAGAAGGAAAAACGAGACAAATATATGTATCAAGTAACAAATAAGAAGTAAAACATATTTTATTTTACGGTTGACCATGTTTACTTTTTTGATATCTCGTCGAGTAGCCTTTCCGAGCCTCAAGATTTCACAATTTTCTAGCGGAGAATTTCCCCAGAAACCCCTATGCGTTAGCGTCTCCGGTGCTTGCTTTTTAGCACCCCCCCCCCCCCCCCCCTCACCCCATACAAAATACGCTTCGCCAAATATGTCCACTAAAAACAATGAATTAGCTAAAGACAACGTGTTAGTTAACATTCACGGAACATTCATAAGAACACCACATTTGTTTATAGCAACTAATTTTGATAAAAGCCAATTCACTGGTTGTTTATTCATTGATTTAAAAAAAGGCTTTCAATACGGTAAATTAACACAATCTTCTCTCTAAACTTGAAAGCTATGGCTTCAGAGGAGTAGTAAATGATTGGTTTAAGAAATTCTTCTACCGGCCTTTTGAAGTCAATCTGTAATTAGCATGATATCTTCTCTGAGCAAACTAAACAGTATCTATTACTACCATGTTCCTTTTTCTAACCAAACGCAATTTTGACGATAATAATAATGTTAACAATTGAAAAAAATGCTCAAGTAAACATAAATCGGCCAAGATGATCCCAAGTTTTCGCAGACAATATACGACTGTATAATGGTTATATATCGGACACCAGTCAAACTCTCTGCGGAGTTCCTCAAGGTTAAGTGCTGGGACCCTGGCTTTTTCTCTTGTATGTTAATGATTTATATAAATCTTCCAATAAGATTCATTTCTGCTTGTTTGCCGATGGTACTAGTGTAACTTATGCAAACAGAGATCTTAAAACACTTGTATTTAACGAAGAGCTTTCCGTGCAAAGTGTGTACGTGGTTAACTGTCAATAAACTAACCTTGAATGCCGAAAAATCTAATTATATCATCTTTCATCCACGCCAAAAAACTCTTTCCTTTCATCCCAATATTAGAATAATAGATAGCAACTCAAATACTGGCCAACCGTTAGAAATGAAAAACTAAATCAAATATCTTGGTATACTCATTGATTCGAACCTTTCATGGAAATATCATGAAGATTGCCTTGGCAAAAAGTCAATGAAACAATCGGGATCATTGCCAAGCTCAGACATTTTGTTCCCCGAAGACCATTGATATCGAAGCCGGAAAAAAATCATCATATATTGCCCTTGTATTACAAAAATAGCAACACGTAAAATGGTCCCGGTATATCTCCTGACCATACATCCGGTATTGTTTTTGCATGTCGGTGAGCCGGTATTCCATAGCACTCATCTACGAGAAAACTAAAGTCAATGAGTTTCGGAAAGAGATCCATAATAGTGTCAATTGTTTGAATTCTGAGAAAACCATAGCTCTATGCAATACAAGAATCATAAGTCTCTGCAATGAACTAAGAAAACGAAATTATTAAAACAGAAACTTCCTTCCTGTCCGGATAATTGTGGCCGATTTATGTCTACTTAAGCTTTTTTTTTTTTTTTCAATTGTTATCATTACTATTATCGTTAAAATTGCGTCTGGTTAGAAAAAGGAACATGCACGGCAGTAATAGATACTGCCAAGAGAAAATCTCTTGTATATAACTAATCCATACAGAGGAGGACATCAAATTACACATGAAGTAGAAACTTTAAAACTGATTTTTCTTGAATTATAGCCCACTCCAATTTTGAATTTAGCCGGTTATGATTAATGTAATTTGTATAAAATTGCAGTTGTGCGAAAAATGTACGACTTTCTATAACTTTCGGGTACACTGAAGGAAAAAAATAGCACTGAAAATTCACCCTATTCACACAAATGGCGAGAAAGTCTACTTTCACATACAAGACTACTGTTGGCCAAACGTAGATTTTTCGGATTCGTCTTTTTTTTTTGTAGGAGGGCCAGCTGAACAACACCCTTAATGTCTGCACTTAGGTGGAGTACATATTACCTGTGCGCTTCTAGACTAGTCATCATCATCATCATCATCATCATGGTATCCCTCGAAAACGAGTAAGATTGTCTATTCAACTTCTAGTCTTGTGCATCCGTTGGTGACTAAAGAGTCCAATTCTAGAGTGGCACGCTTTGCCACAGGCGGGGCAGATGTAGGAGGCCTGCTGAGACAAAGCAGGGGCAGCTTCATGTTCTTTACGGCGTTGGCGTTTTTCCTCCGCTTTCTGACGCCGCTCTTTCTCAAATAGCGCCACGCTCTCCCGGACTGCATGTCTCCATCTGGGTCTGTCACGTGCTAGATCTTCCCAGGTCGTCAGACCAATGTGGCACACCTTAAAATTTGCTTTGAGATTGTCCTTGAAACGCTTCCGCTGCCCCCTTGTGCTCTGGTGCCAGAACCCAACTCTCCGAAGTGGATCTGCTTGGGGAAGCGCGAGTCCATCAACATGACCAGTCCAACGCAGTTGATTTTCGATTATCATGGCCTCGATACTGGTGCATTGTGCTTCGTCAAGGACGCTGGAATTTGTCCGTCGATCCTGCCAGGTCACACCCAGGATGCGTGTCAGGCAGCGCTGATGGTACTTTTCCAGGACGTTAAGGTGTCTCCTATAGGTCGTCCAGGTCTCCGAGCCATAAAGGAGGGACGGAAGCACGACAGCCTTGTACACAAGGAGTTTGGTGCCTTTCCTCAGACTCCTCTCCGCAAACACTCTCTCCCGAAGCCTTCCAAAGGCACAACTTGCAGCCTTAAGGCGATGAATGGTCTCCGCCTCGATGTCAGCTTTTGTTGAGAGGACACTGCCAAGATAGGGGAAGATCTGGACATTCTTTAGTGTGGACCCCTGATACTCATGGGAGAGGGCGAGGGATGCTGGCCTGGGGCAGGTTGGAAGAGGACTTCTGTCTTTTTTACGTTCACCGAGAGACCGAGGCTCTCTTAGGCGAGCGTAAACGCATCCAGCATTGCCTGAAGTTGACGCTCTGAGGTGGCGCAGACGCAGTAGTCATCCGCATACTGGAGCTCAATCAGTGAAGTGGTGGAGGTCTTTGACCGTGCCTTCAGCCTTCGCAGATTAAACAGCCCTCCGTCCATTCGATAGATGATCTCTACACCGTCAGGTAATCTGTCTCGGATCAGGTGAAAGATGGCTGAGATGAAGATGGAAAAGAGGGTTGGTGCGATGACACAGCCTTGCTTCACGCCAGTCCGTACCTCGAAGGCCTCGCCACCAGTGCCGCCTAGAACCCTGGCGGACATGCCGTCATGAAGGAGTCTCAAGATAGAAATGAACTTCTCCGGGCAGCCGTATTTAGCCAGGATTCTCCATAGCGCTTCTCGATTGATAGAGTCGAACGCTTTTGTGAGATCAATAAAAGCCATATATAATGGCTGACGCTGCTCCCGACATTTTTCTTGCAACTGCCGGGCAGTGAAGATCATGTCAGTTGTTCCTCTATTTGGGCGGAAGCCACATTGAGACTCTGGCAGGAAGCCATCAGCATGCGGAGCTAGACGGTTGGCAAGGATTCAAGCAATAATTCTAGACTATTATAACCAAGCATACGGCATTGGTGTTAACTCACTTATTCCGTCAGATCGGCATCACTTACGAGTCACGTTTATCGGCTTGCACTGGCTTGGAGGGGGACTACCCCTGACCTGTACCAAAGTCTTGAATTGTGACTTTATTAGTGGACTGCTTAAACGAAGTGTTCTTTCATTCCATCAAAATGTACGCCTTTGCTTTTATAAAACATGGAGTCTTTTCAGTAAAATTAAAGATATTTGCTGGGTACACTTACTTAACTTTTTAGGTTGAAAAAGAGATGAGTTGCATATTCATCATCATATCAGTTTTCTTTTTCAAGGTACTTAGACAAATTTTTCGGAAATTCCGGTTTAATTACTGCTGAGGTATTTCAGTAATAGTTTATTAATGTTATAGCGGTGTTTCAGAGCTGTTTCCCCCAACAAGATTCGTAACCGAATAATTATTGAAGAGAAAATACCCGTTTTTTTGTGCTTGGAATTACAAAACCTTTGTCCCATCAAATGATGGTAACATATCTGAGAATTAAACTTAAATTAATTATAAGCGTCAAGGGCTCTAAAACGGAAATCCCCGATTTAAACAGCCGGCCCTTCGTGACTAAGGTGGAAGATTATGACATTTCCAAACTATTAGAAACCGGAATCACATGAGAGTTTTCACGATTGCAGGAAAAAGCAGTTTCGATGTTGCTTAGTGTTCATCAATATATACTTAATATCTTTGAAAGTACTATAAATAGAATGCTTACAACTCCCCGAACCTTTCATTTACATCACTAATAAAAACGGACTCTATATGTTAGAATTTCGTCATGATACTTTCCCCACCCAACCATTTATTTAAATAGCGAGGTCGTTCAGTCAAAAAGTCAGTATGCAACAGGTTCAATCACTGATTGTTCGTGGCAGAGTGCATAGGTGAAAATCAGAGCTGACTTTGCTCGTTTCATCGTTCACGGAAAGGAGGTAAGCAAGGTGTTATTTTGAAAAAGCATACATGTCTATACACTTTAAAAAGGCTTGATCACACCCCATGATATGCCATGATATAGAGTCCACTTGCTTTGAAATCCTGTGATGTTAGATGAGCAGTGGAACTCAAGTAAATCAGCCACTTCTTTCTCTCAAAATTAACGCTTTAGAAAGAGTGACTCAAATCGTGTAACATGACAAAACCATAGCTATGTGATTATTCAGTACTAATACAGTTCCTTTATGTTATTGAGTAAGTTTCCCTTCTGTATACCAGGCATTTTGGATATATCACCACAAAAAGTTACATATACATCATGTCTAACAGCGGTTTTCAGTTGGCTTGGTGGATATTCCTGATCTGTGGTAAGTAAGAATGACGCTTAACTAATATTTTATCTGTTTCGAAGTTTTCCCAAAAAGAGTCCTTAGTGGATACTAACTCACAAATGCGATTTCGGACATGTTTACATAGACATACAAACTCATTTCAGTGATGATCAGGAAAAATGCCTGCCTTTTAACACTTAGTAAATCAAGTGAATACTTAATTGATTTTGGCAAATCCCACTGGTCTTTGTTCTAATGCTATGTAAACATTCATTACATCGTTAAAACAAGCAATCTATAACTTAATTGTATACATATTTCCCTTCTCTTAGTTAAAGCGGTATATTTCTAATCACCTCGGCTGCCTTACTCATAAATTAATGCCTGTGCTAATGGCAAACTTTCTTTATCATAGCTTTACTCATCAATATATGACAGTGGCACTATACTTTCACTTTCGATAGCGAAAAGTCCCTGGGTACAATAAACCGGAAAAACATAGGCAAACTGTGACAGTGGCAGATGTACAAGATTATTTTCGGACACTGTGACATAGATCCTCATATGTTTTTTATTTTTATTTTAATGTATTAGCGAAAACGCATAGGAACCATAATTTTAAGGTAACACACAAATTACCTTAAATTTTCATTGTTTAATCGCTACATAACACACTGGAATAGTATTCCATCGAACATTATGCATGCACCTTGACATGTTAAGTAGTTTTAAGACATATCTATTACATCATTTGTGTCAATTTTAAAACAGGTGTAACTTGTGAGTGACAAGTATGTAATCTAATTAAAATAGCTTTGGGCTGTATGTAAATTTCATAATTTTTAGTGTCAATTTTAGTACGCAATTTAATTAGGCTAGTTTTGGGCCGCAATTAAATTTACTTCTCAATTTTTTGAATGTTTAATATTGGAGAATATTCTTTGTATGAGAATTTAGTTTCCCTCAATATTATTCTCCACTGCACTTTTTGTATCTTCTGTAATTCTTTTTACTTGTATTAGCATGACAAAGTATTGTTAAATACTAAACTTAAGGTTAATTCAAACAGGGATCACTCAATACATCACATCACTGACTTGCAAAATACATCATACCGAACCCGAAATTGCATGTCATTGCGTTTATTCGCAAACATCCCCAGCTATGGACAATTAAGTTTGAAACTCCCCGCTTTTTTCCTTACTTTCTTGAAAGTAATTCCTCGGCTTCCTCATCAACTTCAAAGTTGTTAAAAACCAATTGTACGGGGATCTGGGGAAGGTCCCGGAACTGGGGCCTTTTTCTCAAAAAAAGTCCAAAACCGTGACATGCCTCATATGCCATTTGCAATAAATTCCACGCTTACCTTCAGGCCTTCGCGCAAAAAAAACAAAAAAACAAAACAAAACAAAACAAAAAAAAAACAAAAAAACAATTCCTTTTTAAGCCTTCGGAGGGATTTTGGGGACCCAAAATATAACCGATAATTCTGGGGGTTTTGTGATCAAAAAGAACTGCTGGCCTCTTATAAGTTGAGCCTGTCCGTTTGGAATGTAAAGGGAAGGTTAGGGAAGATCAAACTCAGGGGCAATGAACTGAAATTGGTGCTTAGAATAAAGTATAAGGACAGTGTTTTCCCTCCTTAGGATCAGCTGTTATGTGCCAGGACTGCCCTAACGAGGCCATTAGCATAAAATGTGACGCACAAGTAGGAGTCAGCGAAATAAGCGAGACCAGTTGGAAAGCAGTAGGCTTCAAGCATCGGCTCGCGTTCTGCAAAGAGCATCAATGCATCGTGACACAGAAGTCAAGGAAACCACATGGAATACAAGTGTTGAGCATCGAGCGTGGAACGCTGACTTTGAAGCGCACATCTTGGAAATCAACAAGGCGTCTTGTGGAATTCAAGTGTACTGTTAGGCCGAAAAACTCGTTTACTTTCCTTAGGTCATTCATCACTGTCGATTTTTCTGTGGAATGTAAGTAAAGTAATTTTTAGTGTTTTTCGCGACAGGGTAGAGTTTGCGCTCGATTTAGAAGTTCTTTCTTAATTGGTTCAAATGAAATCTGCTTGAATAATGCGATTGTTAAAGGTTGCTGTTACCCAAGACCCTGGTAATTCTTTAAAAAATAACGGGCTTTCTCTTTTCCTTAGAGTGTTGACTTAGCATCGATTTGAGTTTGAAAAAATGGAAATTTGTTCCACAAGAAAGACCAACTGATGTCGGATAGAGCGGTTTTCAACTGAGTGTCGTAAATCGATACCAAAGCAATTACTTCGACCAATCACAGCAGGTACAAACAGCGCAATAAACCAATCCAAATTCGTAGCAATTCCATGTCACTTGCTCAAAGCGCAGAAAATTTCGGTTTCCCTTTTCACTGAATGATAAACTGGCGCTAGATTTTTAAACCAATCATGCACTAAGCGTAGCAATAGCAATGGCGTAGTACCTTCGACACTCATTTGAAAACTGCTCTATCACAATCAATTGTCTCGGATTATTGAAGTGCGTTCGACAGTCGCTTTGGAAGCAAAGGAGAAGAGTAGGAAAAGCAACAATCTTATAGGAACAAACAATCATAAGGTGAGCGATCGTCATTTGCGCATATGAAGCTCACCCTATGAACAGGATGCCCAAGGTTGAGAATTGAAAAAAGAAAGCTTACTATTGTTTTGTCATGGATAATTTCCTTGTCCTTGTTTATCTACACTTATGCAGGGGTTTCAATAGCGGGTATATCGCCGCCTGCCTTGCCTCACACGGCCGGCTAGTTTGCCTTGATTATTATAAACTTGTCAAACTGCCGCCTTCAATGGGCTATCATGGACGGCTATTTCAGAAGATATTGAAACCCCTGATTTATGGACATGTTCGTCGGACCAAGACAGTTTCCATGCGGCACTAGAATTAATTTTCCCTATAACCAGGAAACTGAGAACACTCAGGGGTTTCATGAATGAGTTTATCGCAAATGCGGCACTGAGTACAATGTGCACAGGTTGCTGCTTTCTTTTTCTAGATTGAAGAAATAGGAGGCTTAATTAATTAATTAAAGATAAAGAGCGTCGTGTTAAAATTCACCTGCTGCAGTAATATGAAATGAATTTATCGCCGCCTCTTCTGCATTCAGGTATTTGGAGCCATGTTGGCGCTGTTGAGAATTTGACAAATCACCTCATGAACATTTTGCCCTGGGAACTGGTTTCCGATGTTGAACTCTTCGACAATTTGAAACTCACTGAGAATAATAGGATTGCTGGCTGCACTTCGCGTGACGGCTGTTATGTGACCAATGAAAACCTTCATCCAAGATCAGCTCTTGCCGATCGATTGGAAGCAAAACAAGGTTCCATTCTTCTGTCACCTATACGATGTAGCGACGATGGACTTAAGATACCCGTGGCAGTGAAATACGTTTCCGTGTTTGAGAACTCCAGCGGAAAGGTCCATGCAAACGCTTTTCCGCGTCGATTTACCCTCGAGATACGTTTGAAGAACGACAAAGGTAAGGGACATGCACTATCGCTAGGCTTAGCTACATAATTCCCGAAAAAATGTCTAAAATTCTTTCCGGAATTTTCCAAACCATAGCTCTAAAATTCTTTTAGAAATGTCTAAAATTCTCCAAAAACGCTCTAAAATTCCCGAAAATTCTTACAAATTTCGTTTCTCATAGTGCAAAGTCTGCCATATGCATATTTGCTATCAAGCAAAAATCCGGATTCCGAAACTACGGTGAGAAACCGCTGCTTAGATGCACTGTAGGACCCCTTTTGGCGAATAAAGCCCCGTTTTATGTGACAACTTTTATGTGACAATTTTTATTTGCTCGTGTAGACTTGGGAAACTGGCCAATTTTTATGTGACAAATACATTAGCTGAAAAGCTGGCGTGTTAGCTTTTATGTCACAAATAAAAATTGTCATACACGGAAAATTGCTCGTGTAGATGACTCGTTACATAAAATGTAGCAAATATTGGTGGTCCCCAATCTTCCACTGAGAACGCGATCAAAATGACGGCCTCCACGTCGACCAGCGCTGCTTCCAGTAGAGGAATGTATTGGCCAGATCGAGTAATGAATTTGTTGCTAGAGGCCGTCAGAGAAAAGGAGAGTCTCTGGAAAACCAAAAGCGAGGCATACAAGAACCGAAACGTGAAAAAAGTACAGTACGAGGAAGTACTGCAATTGACAAAAGAAGAATTGCCAGACGCTGATTTCGTGCCTCACCTTTACGTGTCCAAAGTCATTACTGGCGCACTAAACTTCAAACTGTTGACAATTATTTGCTTTTCCATCTACACTATCAAATATATTTGTCACATAAAAATTGCTCGTGTAAACGGGGCTTAATCGCTGATAACGAATGGATATGAACGAACTAAACCCTCTCCTGGTAGGTTGGAATTAAAAAAAAAAAACAAGTTTTGTCAACGTTTTTGCCTCGAAAAGTTTTCAGCATGTCAGGTGAAAGTTCAAATTGCTCTAAAATTTTCGAAATTGTCATTTTTTCCTAAAATTCCCGAGAATTTCTAAAAGTTTTTTTTATGTCTAAAATTCCAAATAAAAATCCGGAATTATGTAGCTAAGCCTAAATGTCGCACACCCTCTTACCCAAGCATTCACAGCCTCAGCTGAGCAGTATTTATTTGTTAATCCATTTATCTCCCAGCTTAACGTTACAATTTATCAATCTGTTCCATCTTCCATTATTATTATTATTATTATTATTATTATTGTTAAGCCAATGAGTTGGTGAGCTTTGTATTTGTATGACCATTATTTTAAAATTACGTAGAAGCAACATGAAACGGTGAGAGCTCTCGCGACCGTTACAGCTCCACCCCCCCTTCCCCCCCCCCCCCCTCCCCGATCTCTTCCTGTCGGTAACTAAAGGTTTTCCAAAATCATGTTCCGTATTATGTGTACTTACAACAAACTTTTCTATTTCTTTTTAGAGAAAGGTCTCCAAGATAACTGCCTCTAAACGTCCCAGTGGGATTTCTTTTAATGTACCCGTGAAGAGACGTCGTTCGCAAAGAACCTAACCTTTGCATGACGTGTATCACGTCTGTCGAATTAGTTAAATGGCTCAGCTTGCTACCAAATAGATTACCAACGTGGTAATGGACCACTTTCATAATTGACGACGACTTTTACATTCTTTTGTATTTATGTTAATTATACCTACTGCCCTCGGTTTGAAACAAATATTCTTTCGAAATTTGCTCGTCATAGCGAGGCTAGAAAGGCTTATTTGAATTAAAACAAAAGAATATTTTATATGGCTGCCATTATGAAAGAGGTCTGTTGTCCGGTCCAATGTAACATAAATTAATTGCCTCGTGGAAGGCGTTTAATTAAGCACCCCTAAGATTAAGCCTCCTTGTTAGACCAGTTGTAGGTAAAAACAAGCCCTCCCATCCCCTCAAAAACAAAATGAAAGAGCGGGTCCGGGATAACCAACCCTCGTTTTGAATGTTCATTGCTATTACAATCATTATCTTTTATCTTTTAAGATATAATTTTGAGATGTTATTTGTACTGTACTAATTACGTAACAAGAGGCACCGTAGGACACAATCTTTGAAACCTAGTTTTAGATGCGTAATAGACGAAAGATATATTTACTTCTTTCAGAGAGCGCAGGTGAAGCAAAAAAAACAAACAAAAAAACCAAAAAAACAAACAAAAAAACAAAACAAAAACAAAAACAAAAAAATCAGAAAGAAAAAATATTACCAGAGTAAAACGGTAAAACCTGAAGTGTAGTAAAGCTTCAGAAACGGAGGTTAAATGTATCAAATTGGTACAAAATGAGTATGTGTCTTTGAAGTCAAAAGGATATTTGTTGTTCTTTAACTCACTCACCTTAAATTAGTGCATATTTAGACAATTCACTTTACCAAGTTAAATCCTTTCTTCTCTAGTAATATTGAGTATCCACACTTAAATAGTTGGTTGCAGCTTAGCGCCTTACAAATATGGCCAATAAATGCAAATAAAATAGAAATTATAATTAGTGCGCACTAGCAGATTTAGACAGTCCACTTTAGTAAGTTAAATCCTTTCTTGTCTTGTAGTAGTATTGTTTATCCATCCTCGACTATTCGGCTGCGTCTTACAAATCTATAGCTAAGAAGTGTAAATAAGATCCCTTCACCAGTTTGTAAAGAGTGCGCAGCATGCAGGCATGAAAGTTCTGCACTGACCTTCTGTCGAATCGGATATGTTGTGATGTAAGACCACCAAACTAAACGCCGAATGCATACCCTAGCGGGTCACGGCCGAGAGTTGAGTCATAATACATTACTATCATATTTTTATTCACCGTGATACATGTCAAGATAGCTTGAATCATATGATATCTATACAAACTAACCTTATTGTACGCAATTGGAAAATTAAAGCTAATTGTAGTTTTGTTATTTGCTTGTCCGTCTTTTGCTGACTCCCTGAATCCATAACATTTACATTTTGATCTGATTAAAACGACATAAACAAGGGTTCAGAACTCGGCCCCTATAAAGTAAAGGCACACTTCATTTACTTTACCTCCCCTCTCCACACCTTCCCCCCTCCCTCCGTACTATCAACGGGTTCAAACCCCGTTGAAGTCCTAAATTTTTCAGGCTTCTCTACGCAATTGCAAAACTTGCGTTCATAACTGCGAGGATCATAGCCTTCCTTGATTTCATATCCACAGTTCATATATGATCCATTTCATCATTGATTCATTCCTCACGAGAACATTAGAACCCACAAATGATCAGCTCCCAACGTCAGTGGCTTCATAGCTCAGTTGGTTACAGCGTCGCACCGGTATCGCGAGTTCACTGGTTCAAACCCATTTGAAGTCCTGGATTTTTTAGGCTTCTTTACACAAAAAAGTTGCGTTCATAACTGCGAGGATCCTAGTTTCACTTGAACTTATGAGTGCTCTACATCACGGAGACCACATTGATGACCTGACTGAGAAATGGTTATCCCTGACACCAAAACTGCCATGAATTCCTGTTTTCTACACCCTAACAAACATTCACAATCGGTCGGGTGACTATCATATCACGCTGCGAAAGCCCTAATGAACGAATCTGGTTTCTTTGAATTTCCAATTTTGACCATTAGGAGTTGTGTTTGGCCTGTCGACATCTTGAAACATCACCAAGTCTATCAAGAGAAAATGTAGGGACAGAGAGGGAGGCTACCGGTCCAGCCCTTGGGATATGTCATGTCCACGAAAGTTATTTTTAGACGAGCGGAAGTCTTCCGAGACGTCCGCATGCAGGCCAACCTTGGTCTGATGTTTGAAAGAAAATAAATATTGATCAGCCTTCCAAGTGCGCCGCCATTTTCTCTTTTGACTAAGAACCTGTGAGTGAGGCAAGACTGCATGCCGACGTCTTGGAAGACAGACTTCCGCTCGTCTAAAAATAACTTTCGTGGATATGACATATCCTGGCCAACGCCCTGAGCCTCCCTCTCTGTCCCCTCATTTTCTCTTGGTCTATGGATAAGGCAAGACGGCAACTATTTCGCATGCGTCCCGTAGTTTAGATAAGATTCCCCCAACATCTGCAGCTCTAAAGCAACATATTCTCCGAGCATCGTATCAAGGTAGCCATGTTTGGGGTCAAGTACACCTAGCACTTCCAGAGCTTCCAACTCCTGCTGAATGGTGATGGGAGAGAAATGGTCAATGGATACCTTTGTGGCCAACACTTCCACTAACCCAGCAAAGCTGCTATGAGTTCCTGTAAGGAAGCCTGCAGACGGTTGTGCAAGTGCTCAAAAGCAAACCTTCAGTGCACAGCCCCTGTGCGCTTATGGTCAAAGCCATGTTTATAGCCATGTGTGGAACGCGTCATTTTAAAAGTATAGAAGGTGTTTGCTATCCAACAAAATGATGCAAAAGAGGGTTTAATTTAAGATGACATCTTAAGTTTACTTGTGGAAACAAGTATTATTATTTTTTTATATTATCAATATGCTATTTTTACTATTATGCTTATTATTACAATCCAAATTTTAATATTTTCTGGAAGTCTTGACACTCCGTTGCGCAATTTTTTAAAT
>NC_090888.1:13754405-13774405 GCF_036669925.1 Montipora capricornis | reverse complement strand
AATTCCCAAGGTCGAGAATTGCGTTCTCCCAACGTCGAACTAAAAAAAAGAAAGCTTACTATTGTTTTGTCATGGATAATTTCCTTGTCCTTGTTTATCTACATTTATGCATATGTTCGTCGGACCAAGACAGTTTCCATGCGGCACTAGAATTAATTTTCCCTATAACCAGGAAACTGAGAACACTCAGGGGTTTCATGAATGAGTTTATCGCAAATGCGGCACTGAGTACAATGTGCACAGGTTGCTGCTTTCTTTTTCTGGATTGAAGAAATTGGAGGCTTAATTAATTAAAGACGAAGAGCTTCGTATTATAAAATTCACCTGCTGCAGTAATATGAAATGAATTTATCGCCGCCTCTTCTGCATTCAGGTATTTGGAGCCATGTTGGCGCTGTTGAGAATTTGACGAATCACCTCATGAACATTTTGCCCTGGGAACTGGTTTACGATGTTCAACTCTTCGACAATTTGAAACTCACTGAGAATAGCATTGCTGGTTGCTCTTGGCGTGAAGGCTGTTATGTGACCAGTGAAAACCTTAAACCAAGCTCAGCTCTTGCCGATCGATTGCAAGAGAAACAACGCTCCATTCTTCTGTCACCTATACGATGCAGCGACGATGGACTAAAGATACCCGTGGCAGTGAAATACGTTGCCGATTTTGAGAACTCTAGCGGAAAGGTCCATGCAAACGCTTTTCCGAGTGGATTTACCCTCAAGATACGTTTGAAGAACGACAAAGGTGAGGGACATGCACTATCGCTCGGCTTAGCTACATAATGTCTGAAATTCTTTCCGGAATTTTCCAAACCATAGCTCTAAAATTCTTTTAGAAATGTCTAAAATTCTCCAAAAATCTCTCTAAAATTCCCGAAAATTCTTATAAATTTCGTTCTTATAGTGCAAAGTCTTCCATATGCATATTTGCTATCAAGCAAAAATCCGGATTCCGAAACTACGGAGGACCCCTTTTGGCGAATAATCGCTGATAAGTAATGGATATGAACGAAGTAAACCCTCTCCTGGTAGCTTGGAATTATAAAAGAAAAAACACGTTTTGTCAACGTTTTTGCCTGTGAAAAGTTTGCAGCATGTAAGGTGAAAGTTCAAATTGCTCTAAAATTCTCGAAATTGTCAATTTTTTTCTAAAATTCCCGATAGTTTCTAAAATTCTTTTTGATGCCTAAAATTCCAAATAAAAATCCGGAATTATGTAGCTAAGCCTAAATGTCGCACACTCTCTTACCCGAACATTCACAGACTCATCTGCATGAGCAGTATTTATATTTATTTGTTATCCATTCATCGCCCAGCTTAAATCAACCTGTTCCATCTGAATAACCATCCAACCCGCTTCCGGCTTCGTTCATTTCTTTGTTCAGTTCCTTTGTAACATTGATTGCTTTGTTGAATATTAAATATTAATTAATTGTTTTACGTGTCTTGTTTCCTTTGTTCATTACTTTATTGATTCGTTTCACTCACGCACTCTTTCCATCCCTTATTATTATTATTATTATTATTATTATTATTATTATTATTATTATTATTAAGCCAATGAGTTGGTGAGCTTTGTATTTGTATGACCATTATTTTAATAATGGTTATTACCCCCCCCCCCCCCCCCCCCGATCTCTTCCTGTCGGTAACTAAAGGCTTTCCAAAATGATGTTCCATATTATGTGTACTTACAACAAACTTTTCTATTTCTTTTTAGCGAAAGGTCTCCAAGAAACGTGCCCCTAAACGTCCCAGTGGGATTTCTTTTAATGTACCCGTGAAGAAACGTCATTCGCAAAGAACCTACCTACCCTTTGCAGGACGTGTATCACGTCAGTCAAATCAGTTAAATGGCTCAGCTTGCTACCAAATAGATTACCAACATGGTAATGGACCACTTTCATAATTGACGACCACTTTTACATTCTTTTGTATTTATGTTAATTAGACCTACTGACCTCGTTTTGAAGCAAATATTCTTTCGAAATTTACTCGTCATAGCGAGGCTAGAAAGGCTTATTTGAATTAAAACAGAAGGATATTTTATATGGCTGCCATTCTGAAAGAGGTCTGTTGTCCGGTCCAATGTAACATAAATTAATTGCCTCGTGGAAGGCGTTTAATTACGCACCCCTAAGATTAAGCCTCCTTGTTAGACCAGTTCTAGGTAAAAACAAGCCCTCCCATCCCCTCAAAAACAAAACTGAAGAGCGTGTCCGGGATAACCAACCCTCGTTTTGAATGTTCATTGCTATTACAATTATTATCTTTTATCTTTTAAGATATAATTTTGAGATGTTATTTGTATTGTACTAGTTACGTAGAGACACCGTAGGGCACAATCTTTGAAAGTTAGTTTTAGATGCACAATAGACGAACGATATATTTACTGCTTTCAGAGAGCACAGGTGAAGCAAAAAAAACAAAAAAAAAACAAACAAACAAAAAAACAAAACAAAACAAAAACAAAAACAAAAAAATCAGAAAGAAAAAATATTACCAGAAAAACGGTAAAATCTGAAGTGTAATAAAGCTTCAGAAACGGAGGTTAAATGTATCAAATTGGTACAAAATGAGTATGTTTCTTTGAAGTCAAAAGGATATTTGTTGTTCTTTAACTCACTCACCTTAAATTAGTGCATATTTAGACAATTCACTTTACCAAGTTAAATCCTTTCTTCTCTAGTAATATTGAGTATCCACACTTAAATAGTTGGTTGCAGCTTAGCGCCTTACAAATATGGCCAATAAATGCAAATAAAATAGAAATTAGTGCGAACTGGCAGATTTAGACAGTCCACTTTAGTAAGTTAAATCCTTTCTTGTCTTGTAGTAGTATTGTTTATCCATCCTCGACTATTCGGCGACGCATTACAAATCTATAGCTAAGAAGTGCATGAAAGTTCTGCACTGACCTTCTGTCGAATCGGATATGTTGTGATGTAAGACCACCAAACTAAACGCCGAATGCATACCCTAGCGGGTCACGGCCGAGAGTTGAGTCATAATACATTAGTTCCTTTGTGGCCAACACTTCCACTAACCCAGCAAAGCTGCTATGAGTTCCTGAAAGGAAGCCTGCAGACGGTTGTGCAAGTGCTCAAAAGCAAACCTTCAGTGCACAGCCCCTGTGCGCTTATGGTCAAAGCCATGTTTATAGCCATGTGTGGAACGCGTCATTTTAAAAGTATAGAAGGTGTTTGCTATCCAACAAAATGATGCAAAAGAGGGTTTAATTTAAGATGACATCTTAAGTTTACTTGTGGAAACAAGTATTATTATTTTTTTATATTATCAATATGCTATTTTTACTATTATGCTTATTATTACAATCCAAATCCCTGGTGATATTATGCTTGAATTCTTTTTTGATATTTTCTGGAAGTCTTGACACTCCGTTGCGCAATTTTTTAAATGCAGCCTCGTTCTACACTAAAAAAAAATGCCCAAGAAAACTGCTGACGTCAGCAATTTTCTCCAAACCTGCTTATTCCGGTTATCGGACATTTTAGCCATGCCTCTATATCCAAAATTGTTAACTGTCCCTTTTCAACAAAAATCGCACAATTTCCCTGAGATAGTAACTGTTCCGGCTTTATCTTTCGATACTTCATGTCCCTTTCTCCGATAAACTAGCTGCAGCTGTAACTATTTTAAATAGAAGTGACCTTTTCAACTTTGGTTTCGTAGTTTCCGGGGCTTTGCTTTATCTCTGGCAGACTTAGCACCTCGCATAAGGTACAAGGTGATTAGCTACCTATCCAAAGCCCAAGCAAATAACAAACCGTGCTCAAGAATAAAATCGGAAGAATGTGTTACATTTAAAAGCAATAGGTCGCAGCTCTAAATACACAATATACGAGAACTGCAGCGCACTTGCAGCATAATCGACCAGTATACCCCAGGCTATTGCCTGATAATAGAACCTTGACACAGATTGTGTTTGTTTTAGTACAATAAGGCACTAGCGACGTTAGCCTCTATGAAAGGGAGTCTTTGGGCGCTTCAACTTTCCTTTTGTCGGAACTGGCCGGCCAGACCCGTCAGTTTGCAAAGAAAATGCAACAATTTGAAGGAACACTTGCACGATAAGCCCTCGCACTCTTGTGGAGGAGTATGTATCATCCTCGAAGTGTGACACACTTATAGTCTGTTCTTCCAAATGCCCGGTCTAGCCGGTCAGTTCGAATTCCGTCAAATGGAAAGCGTCCTATGTAGTTCATTATGTTTTTTCGTGGATATATATTTATCTCACTATCGGAAGGGAGCCCTGATATAACATAATTGTAATCTAGACAATCTACAGAAGACATGAATAAATTACACATGAAGTAGGTAGTTAAAAACAATAAGTTTGCTCCCGTCTAATTACTGTCCCCTCCTTTTTTATGGTAATTTCGTGACCAAGCTTAAGACACTTTTAACTTTGACCTTGTATGTACTTAGGCGGGGTATATATTACCTGCCCGCTCGGCTTGTAGACTTGGAGAACTTAGAATAAAGCTCTGGTTTTAACGCAACTGTTCTATCATCACATCGGCCTTACATAAAACAAAAAGTCAAAAAAATAATGAAAACGCGACTAAATGTGTTTTGCGAGGAAACGTAGTTAGGGTCACTTTTATCGGCTTGCACTGGTTTGGAGTCCTGAGGTTATTCAGTAATAGTCTATTAGTGCAACGTTGCAATGTTACAGCGCTGTTTCAGAGCTGATTCCTAACCGAACATCTGCTAGCTGAAGAGAAAATATCGCTATCTTTTGTGTTTGGAATTAAAAAAACCCTTATCCCGTCAGTGGTGGTAACATATTACAGAAACTCAATGATTTTACTGCCACCATGTCACGGTATATTAGCTCAACCAAAGCAAGGAAGTTTTAGCGTCAAATACAATGGCCAGTTGAAACGAAAATCCGATTCAGACAGCCCCTTTGTGACTAAAGAAGAGGAAGGTAACAACATTTCTAAACTATTGGAAACCGAAATCATATGAAGTGTTGCATTGCACGCAAAATTTCGATTTGAAGTATTATAAATAGAATGCTTACACTTCCCAACTTACATAATCGGTAAACACTCAGTGCACATGATGTATGATGTCAGAACTTCGTCAAGAAATTGTCCCCACCCAACCAATAAATCCAATTACTGATTCCTCATTTGAGCCAGAGTGCATCAATCAGTGCAATCACAGCCGGCTTTGCTCGTTTTGTCCTTGGCAGAAAAGAGGTAAGCAAGGCCTTATTTTAACGAAACAACAACAACAACAACAACACTTTTTTTATCCACGCAACATCTAGGACTTGTGCTTTTTCAAAAAGGCGTACATTTGTGTACACTTAAAAACGCTTGAATCCTATGATATGGAGTCAGCTTTCAAGTATAGCAGCAGGGAACTCAACTGAGTAAATCAGCCACTTTTTTCTCTCCCGCATAACTAACGTTTAAGAAAGAGTGATCAAATCATGTATAGACTTTCAAAACGACTGGATTATCATGAAAAAGCCATAGCTATATGATTATTCTCTATACTAATTCAGTTCCTTTATGGTATTGAGTAGGTCTCCCTTCTGTCTTAGGCATTTTGAACTTAGAACCACGAAAAGTTATATATCATGACAAATAGCGGTTTTCCGTTGGCTTGGTGGATATTCCTGATATGTGGTAAGTAAGAATAAAGCTTACTAATCTTGCATCTCTTTCAAAGTATTCCCGAAAAAAAATCCTTATAAGTGGGCCGGATACTAACTAACAAATTCGATTTCGAAGTATTCACATAAATATATAAACTCATTTCAGTGATGATCAGGAAAAATGCCGTCCTTCTATAATACTTGGTAAATTGAGTGAACATTTAATTGATGTTTACAAATCCCTTTGGTTTTTGTGCTGATGCTTTGTAAACGTTCATTATATATTTCGTTAAAAAAAGAGATCAACAAATTAACTTCCCTTCTCTTAGTTAGGCGATACGTTTCTAATCATCCTGCCAACCCATTGCAGCCCTACCGCCATCAATTAATGCCGGTTCTAATGGCAAACTTGCTTTATCCACGATTTCTTCGATGCTTCTTCAATAAGCGAAAGTAGTTCTATTTTTGAATATATGACAATGGTACTATTCTGTCACTTTCGATGATATAGGGAAAAGCCCCTCCTTGATACGCCTAACTTAGTATGTTAAACCGGAAACACCTTAGGAGATAGCGAGAGTCGTTGAAAAACCGAGCTTTCTCAGTACACTGATTGCATCACTAACTTGCAAGATACATCAAATCGCACATTTATTCTCAAACAACCCCGGCTACGGACAATTAATTGTGAAAGTCCATGCTTCTTTTTTTCTTTTTTTTTGCAAATAATTCCTGCTACCTCATCAACACCAAAGTTCTTTGTTCTGTTTAATTAAAAATCAAATACACGGGGATCCGGATATGCAGAAGCTCCCGGAACTGGGAGCTTTAATGTGCCATGCTCCATATGCCATTTGCAATAGAAAAGAGCAGGCTTATCCTGAATATCTGGCTTTCGAGCAAGAAAAATGTTTCTTTTGAAGCCTTGGGAGGGACTTAGGGGACCCGAAATATACCCGATAATTCTGGGGATTTTCTGGTCGAAAAGGATCACTGTCCTCTTACTAGTTGAGCCTGTCCGTTTGCTGGTTAAGGATAAAGTTAGGGAAGATCAAACTCACGGGCATCGAGGAACTGAAACTGGTAATTAGAATAAAGGATAAGGATAGTGTTTTCCTTCCGTAGGATCAGCTGTTATATGCCAGGACTGCCCTAACGAGGCACTTAGCATAAAATGTGACGCACAAGAAGGAGTCAGCGAAATAAGAGATACCATTTGGCAAGCACTAGGCTTCAAGCATTGGCTCGCGTTCTGCAAAGGGCATCAATGCATCGTGCAACAGAAGTCAAGGAAACCACATGGAATACAAGTGTTGAGCATCGAGCGTGGAACGCTGACTTTGAAGCGCACATCAGCAAGGCATCCCGTGGAATTCATGTGTACCGTAAGGGCGGAAAACTCGTTTTCTCTCCTTAGGTCATTCATCACTGTCGATTTTTCTGTGGAGTGTAAGTGAAGTAATTTTTACTGTTTTTAGTGACAGGGTCGAGTTTGCGCGCGATTTTAGAAGTTCTTTCTTAATTGAATTGGTTAAAATGAATTCTGCTTGAATAATACGATTTTAAACGGGTGCTGTTAGCCAAGACCTGTACCCTGGCATTTATTATTCTTTTTTTTTTTTTATTATCTTTTCTTTTTTTTTTCTTTTTTCTTTTTTTTTTTTAATGGGCTTTCTATTTTTCTCGGAGTCGTGGCTTAGTACCGATTTTGAGTTTGAAACAAATGGAAATTTGTTCCACAAGGAAGACCAACTGATGTCGGATAGAGCGGTTTTCAATTGAGTGTCATAAAACAAATACCAAAGTAATTACGTCAATCAATAACAGCAAGTGCAAACAGCGCAACGAACCAAGCTAAAATTCGTAGCAATTCTATGTCGGCTGCAAGGCGTGCGATTGTTTTAGGTTTTTTTCTTTTCACTGGTTAATAAACTGGCACGCGATTTTTAAACCAATCACTAAGCGTAGCAATTGCAATAGCCTAATTACTTTCGACAGTCATTTGAAAACTGCTCTATCACAATCAATTGTTCGAGCGACACTTTCTTTTATTGGTTGTCGCTTTCCCTTCGTATTAAAAACTATAACTAATCTCGGATCATTAAAGTCCGTTACATAGTCGCTTTGGAAGCAAAGGAGAAGGGTAGGGAAAGAAACAATCTTATAGGAACAAACAATGGTATGGTGGGGGATCGTCATTTGCACATATGACGTTGCGATGCGCCTATGACGTAGTTCAAGTTGGCGCTGAAAAAGCAGGCAAACGTGGGAAAAAAAAAATTGCTGAAGCTTACCATATGCACAGGATACCCAAGGTTAGAAATACGCAAGATTAGAAATACGAAGAAATATATAGGTTACTATTGTTTTTCATGGATAATTTCCTTGACCCCCTTTATCTACATCCATGGATATGTTGGTCAGACCGAGACAGTTTCCATGCCGCACTAGAATTAGTTTTCCCTATAACGAGGAAACGGAGAACAGAGGCTTCATGAATGAGTTTATCGACAATGCGGCACTGAGTACAATGTGCACATGTTACTGATTTTATTTTCTGGACTGAAGAAAAAAGAGGCTTAATTAAAGATGAGGAGCCTCGTGTTAAAAATTCACCTCCTGCGGTAATATGATATGAATTTATCGTTGCCTCTTTTGCATTCAGGCATTTGGAGCCATGTTGGCGCTGTTGAGAATGTGACAAATCACCTCGTTGACATTTTGCCCTGGGAACTGGTTAGAGATGTTCAACTCTTCGACAACTTGAAACTCACTGAGAATAGGATTGCTGGTTGCACTTCGCGTGACGGCTGTTACGTGACCAGTGAAAGATCAGCTCTTGCCGATCGATTGCAAGCAAAAGAAGGCTCTATTCTTCTGTCACCTATACGATGCAGCGACGATGGACTAAAGATATCCGTAGCAGTGGACTACTTTTCCGTGTTTGAGAACTCTAGCAGAAAGGTCCATACAAAGGCTTTTCCGCGTGGATTTACCCTCAAGATACGTTTGAAGGACGGTAAAGGTAAGGGACATTCACTGTTAAAGTAAAAAGCGACCTCTTCACTCCCACACCGTCTCTTACCCAGCCATTTAACTACTCACCTGAGTAGTGTTCATTCGTTAATCCATCCATCACCCAACTTAACCATGTAATTTATCGATCAGTTCCATTTGATCGTCCATCCAGCAGTCCGCTTCGCATCGTTCATTTGTTTGTTCAGCGGCTTCAGGGATGGCGCATCGGTGAGAGCTCTCGCCTCCCATCAATGTGGCCGGGTTCGATTCCAAGACGCAGCGTCATATGTGGGTTGAGTTTGTTGGTTCTCTACTCTGCACCAAGAGGTTTTTATCCGGTTACTCCGGTTTTCCCCTCTCCTCAAAAAAAAAAAAAAGATTATTTGAATTTGACTTGATAATTTCAATCTACAATGTTCCCAATTAGTGCTCCAGTGTAAGGTTCCTTTTCTTTCAATCTGTCTGTAATGTTGATTGTTTTGCTAAGTGTTTTTTCATGTCTTGTTTCCTTTGTTCATTTTTTTATTGATTCATTTCATCTACACTGTTTCAATCCCTTCTTATTATTATTAATATTATTATTATTATTATTATTATTGTTATTATTATTATTATTGTGATAATCATCATCATCATCAATTGACACTTACCACCCATTCTTATATGTATGTATGTGTGTATGTATGTGTGTGTGTATGTGTGTGTGTATGTGTGTATGTATGTGTGTATGTATGTGTGTATGTATGTATGTATGTATGTATGTATGTATGTATGTATGTATGTATGTATGTATGTATGTATGTATGTATGTATGTATGTATGTATGTATGTATGTATGTATTACTAACTTGCAAGATACGTCATGCCGGACATTTATTCGCAAACAACCCCGGCTACGGACAATTAATTGTGAAAGTCCCTGCTTTTTTTCTTTCTTTTTCGCACATAATTCCTTCTACTTCATCAACACCAAAGTTCTTTGTTCTGTTTAATTAAAAATCAAATACACGGGGATCCGGATAATGCAAAAGGTCCCGGAACTGGGAGCTTTTTGTCAAATGAAAAAAATGTGCCATGCCCCATATGCCATTTGCAATAGAAAAGAGTGGCTTATCCTGAATATCTGGCTTTCGAGCAAGAAAAATGCTTCTTTTGAAGCCTTGGGAGGGACTTAGGGGACCCGAAATATACCCGATAATTCTGGGGATTTTGTGGTCGAAAAGGACCACTGTTCTCTTATTAGTTGAGCCTGTCCGTCTGCCGGTTAAGGATAAAGTTAGGGAAGATCAAGCTCACAGGCATCGAGGAACTGAAACTGGTAATTCGAATAAAGGATAAGGATAGTGTTTTTCTTCCGTAGGATCAGCTGTTATATGTCAGGACTGCCCTAACGAGGCCATTAGCATAAAATGTGACGCACAGGTAGGAGTCAGCGAAATACGAGAAACCATTTGGGAAGTAAAAGGCTTCAAGCATCGGCTCGCGTTCTGCGTAAGACATCAGTGCGACGTGACACAGAAGTCAAGGAAACCACATGGAATACAAGTGTTGAGCATCGAGCGTGGTGGAACGCTGACTTTGAAGCGCACATCTTGGAAATCAGCAAGGCATCCCGTGGAATTCATGTGTACCGTAAGGGCGGAAAACTCGTTTTCTCTCCTTAGGTCATTCATCACTGTCGATTTTTCTGTGGAGTGTAAGTGAAGTAATTTTTACTGTTTTTAGTGACAGGGTCGAGTTTGCGCGCGATTTTAGAAGTTCTTTCTTAATTGAATTGGTTAAAATGAATTCTGCTTGAATAATAGCCAAGACCTGTACCCTGGCATTTATTATTATTTTATTTTATTTTTTTATCTTTTTATTTTTTTTTATTACTTTTATTTTTTTTTAATGGGCTTTCTATTTTTCTCGGAGTCGTGGCTTAGTACCGATTTTGAGTTTGAAACAAATGGAAATTTGTTCCACAAGGAAGACCAACTGATGTCGGATAGAGCGGTTTTCAATTGAGTGTCGTAAAACAAATACCTAAGTAATTACGTCAATCAATCACAGCAAGTGCGCAACGAACCAAGCCAAAATTCGTAGCAATTCTATGTCGCCTGCAAGGCGCACGATTGATTTCGGTTTTTTTCTTTTCACTGGTTAATAAACTGGCGAGCAAGATTTTTAAACCAATCACTAAGCGTAGCAATTGCAATAGCCTAATTACTTTCGACAGTCATTTGAAAACTGCTCTATCACAATCAATTGTTCGAGCGACACTTTCTTTTATTGGTTGTCGCTTTCCCTTCGTATTAAAAACTATAACTAATCTCGGATCATTAAAGTCCGTTACATAGTCGCTTTGGAAGCAAAGGAGAAGGGTAGGGAAAGAAACAATCTTATAGGAACAAAAAATGTGGGGGATCGTCATTTGCACATATGACGTTGCGATGCGCCTATGACGTAGTTCAAGTTGGCGCTGAAAAAGCAGGAAAACGAGAGAGAGAGAGAGAGAGAGAGAGAGAGAGAGAGAGAGAGAGAGAGAGAGAGAGAGAGAGAGAGAGAGAGAGAGAGAGAGAGAAAAAAAAAAGAAAATTTGCTGAAGCTCACCATATGCGAATAGGATATCCAAGATTAGAAATTGCTTTTTCCCGGTACGCAGAAATATATAGCTTACTATTGTTTTGTCATGGATAATTTCCTTGTCCCCTTTTATCTACATTATGGATATGTGGGTCAGACCGAGACAGTTTCCATGCCGCACTAGAATTAGTTTTCCCTATAACGAGGAAACGGAGAACAGAGGCTTCATGAATGAGTTTATCGACAATGCGGCACTGAGTACAATGTGTTCAGGTTACTGATTTTATTTTCTGGACTGAAGAAAAAAAAATGCTTAATTAAAGATGAGGAGCCTCGTGATAAAAATTCACCTCCTGCGGTAATATGATATGAATTTATCGCCGCCTCTTTTGCATTCAGGCATTTGGAGCCATGTTGGCGCTGTTGAGAATGTGACGAATCACCTCGTTGACATTTTGCCCTGGGAACTGGTTAGAGATGTTAAACTCTTCGACAATTTGACTGAGAATAGCAGTGCTGGATGCAATTCGAATCGCGGCTGCTATGTGACCAGTGAAAACCTTAAAACAAGCTCAGATCTTGCCGATCAATTGCAAGTAAAAGAAGGCTCAATACCTCTGACACCTATACGACGCAGAGACGATGGCCTAAAGATACATGCGGAGGTGCACTATATTGCCGATGTAGAGAACTCTAGCGCTTTTCCGCGTCGATTTACCCTCAAGATACGTTTGAAGGACGGTAAAGGTAAGGGACATGCACTGTTAAAGTGAAAAGTGACCTCTTTACTCCCACACCGTCTCTTACCCAGCCATTTAACTACTCACCTGAGTAGTGTTCATTCGTTAATCCATCCATCGCCCAACTTAACCATGCAATTTATCGATCAGTTCCATTTGATCGTCCATCCAGCAGGCCGCTTCGCATCGTTCATTTGTTCGTTCAGCGGGTTCAGGAATGGCGCAGTGGTGAGAGCATTCGCCTCCCACCAATGTGGCCTGGGTTCGATTCCCAGACTCGGCGTCATACGTGGGTTGAGTTTGTTGGATCTCTACTCTGCACCGAGATGTTTTTCTGAGGGTACTCCGGTTTTCCCCTCTGCTCAAAATTTGATTTTGACTTGATAATTTCAATTTAGAACGTTCCCAATTAGTGCTCCAGTGTAAGGTTCCTTTTCTTTCAATGTGTCTGCAATGTTGATTGCTTTGTTAAATATTTTTTTATGTCTTGTTTCCTTTGTTCATTTTTTTATTGATTCATTTCATCTACACTGTTTAAATCCCTTATTATTATTATTATTGTTATTGTGATCATCATCATCATTCATCATCATTATCATCAATTGACACTTACCACCCATTCTTACCTTCAGGGCCAAAGACTACTCCGTTGCTGCCCATTTTTACTCAAACCGAAGCAAAAGTGTTGGTGAGCTTTGCACTTGCCCCCGCAGAGATTTTGGCCCCAGAGGGCCAAAAACCCGAGGAGGCACCTTGGGACTCCCCGCGTAATATAGAGGAAGACTGGAGAACAGAGAATGTAGGTATTTCCGGTAGATTATAACCAGAAAAAATCTCGATTTGATCGCTTGCACGGCCGTAAGGTATCAACGTTTTTCCCGCAAATGGTCTTTGGAGGCCAGCACGTTTGGGCCATGCGAAGGCGAAATTTTCAACCGATCGCGGAGCGGTTTTACTAAAGTTTTCCTTCGATCTTACAGAATTGTGTTTTCCCTGAAAATATTTGCTTGTTTTCGCTTTCGCTAGAACATACTTACCTTGATTTCATGTCCAGCGAATTGTTTTATCCTTTGGGATGAATTTTCCGTCGAAAAATCGGTTATTTGGGTGGTTTTTAGCAAACAGAGGTCAGTTATTCTTAAGGTGATATGTCTCGTTTATCGGATTAACATATTACGCATTATTATAAATATACGCGGCCAAATAGAAAATCAGCCTCTTTAAAACACACGCTCAGTGGGCCGCAAAAGACTGAAAGCGGGCTGCTAATGCATTATCAGCCCTACAGCTGATTCGTTCTTGCTTCAACTTTGTGATATGCCTATTATTTATGGACGATTTTACGCATTTTTTTGGTAATTTTAAATAAGTTCACTGGACTGAGTTCATTCTTTAATAGGGGGTGAATAGGGTGGCTAGCCACTCCTTAATTTAGCTCCTTTCTTTTTCCATTTACCTTCTTTCAATCATATTTGATTTTTGTTGGAACAGATGCTGTTTACCTGACGTAAACAACTTTACTAAATGCTTATCACATACTGGGCAAAATTACTGAATCCTGACTGGCTGAGACGGAGGGCATATTTTCTTAATCACGTGAGCACTTTTGGTAATCAAGAGGGCATGATTACTTGATCCTGATTGGTTAACAGTTGTTTATCCCGAACAAGCGAGGTTACAAGCATAATCTTCCTCCAGATTCTAACTCTGGTTAACTGCCTTTTTTTTTTTTGGCACAGGTAAAATACAGTTTAGTTAAATTAAGCTATATTTCTGTTAACAGCATGGATTTATTGAATTAAACTTCCGAATGAAAACGTGTTAAATTGAACGTCGTCATTTCTCGCGGCATTGAACGGGCTTTCTTCGATAACTTCGCCGTTTATGTGATAACTATGTAATCGCAATGTGCCCTTGTGCAATTAAGGATTAATTTCACTTGTATTTTCAAAGTTTTGAAAATACGCTTCAAATTAGTCCTTTTTAATTACCCTTGGGCCCATGCGATTACACACACATAACATAAACAAAGTAAAAATGGCAGCCTAAACTATTTAGACTTTTTTCAGAGTATGAAAATAGTAGTAGTTTCAATTCACCCCCCACGCCACTGCTGTCGGTAACTAAAGGCTTTCCAAAGTCATGTTCCATATTATGTTTACTCGCAACAACCTTTTCTATTTAATTTTAGAGAGAGGTCACCAAGAAACGTGCCTCTAAAAGTGCTGGGATTTCCTTTAATGTAACTGCAGATAAGTCTTTCGCAAAGAAAGAAGATGGAATGGACGACAAAAAGAGAAAGACAAGTACGTTTTATCGCACGAAACAGCTTGTGGCCCGAATCTTCACGATGACGAGAGAACTGAATCAGCTGGTCAATGATGCTGGCAATTTAACGAACGTAGTGGAAACTGATGAATAGTAATACGACTCTGCATGTTTGTTGTCTAATCAATTAGTATAGTCAGTCATTATATTACTTACATGTACTGAAATTGGAAGAAGCTACCGTTTGCAGGACATATAGTGACATCAAATCAGTTTAATTAATGGCCTAGCTCTAATGAGTGTGTCATGACGTAGATTTACCAAATTGATTACAAAACTGGTAATTGACCAGCCCGATGTAACATGGGCAGGGGACATTGTGTTGTGTTCTTGGGCAAGACACTTTACTCTCACGGTGCCTCTCTCCACCCAGGTGTATAAATGGGTACCGGCGTAATGCTGGGGGTAACCCTGCGATGGACTAGCATCCCATCCAGGGGGGAGTACAAATACTCCTAGTCGCTTCATGCTACAGAAACCGGAGATAAGTGGCCTGATGAGCCTTCTGGCTCGTAAGCGGAGACTTTACCTTTTTACCGATGTAACATACATTACTTGCATTGTCGGAGACGTTTGATTGAGCCTACGTGTTAGACTTCTTGAAGGTAAATAGGTAATTCCTCCCCCTTCCCCCACCCCTCGAAAAAATGGAAGAGGGGTAAAAAATACCCTCAAGTGTGATAAAAATTCAGGAACAACGGTTGATTGTCCCAAAATTGTACCAAATGAGTATATATTTTTTGAAGTCAGAAGGATAATTGTTGTTCTTTGCACCATTCGCCTAGAATAATTGCAGATTTAGGCAGTCCACTTTACTAAGTTAAATCCTACCTTCTCCTGTGATATTGGAGAATCCACGCTTGAGTAGCTGTTTAAGCTGAGCGTCTTACAAACCCGACTAATTTAAATAAAATTCGTTTACCAGTTTCGCTCTGTTAAAATTCGCAGCAACAATTCTACGGTGGTAGAGCAACGTCAGCTTTCAAATTTTACATTGTCTCAGATGATATGAGCATTGGCTCGCGTTAGTGGTTAAAGGCAAGTTAAACCTCCGCAATACACTACATCTGAGCAAAATTTGATAACTATAATAATTGTCTTGTCGTTGTTATTTATTTTCCCTACAATAAAATAGAAATTAGTGCGAACTGGCAGATTTGCATGGACAGTCCGCTTTAGTAAGTTAAACATGCCCTTTCGTGTTTTGTGATATTGTGCATCCACGCTTGAATAGTCCGACGGTTGGAGCTTAAGTGCCTTACAAACCTAAGTGTAAATAAAATTTCTTTAGCAGAGTTAAAACTCTGTTTGCAAGAGTCTGCAGCAGGCATCAAAGTTCTGCATCTTCTCTCGAGTCAAATATGTTTTGAAATAAGATCACCCAACGCAAACATCTACTGCATACCGGCTCTAGCTAGTCGTGGTCGTGGTCGAGGGTTCAGTTATACATTACTAATGTTGTCAAGATTACTTGAATCTGTACAATCTTAGTGTAAGCAATTGGAAAATTAAAGTTTATTGCAGTTTTGTTATTTGCTTAGCAGTCTTTTGCTGGGTCCTGGGTCCCTGAATCTATAACTATGAATTACATGTTGATCATAACAATAAAAAATGGCATTGAACAAGGGTTCACGAAACCTCTCCCCAACCTCAGCCCCTATAAAGCAAAGGCAGACTTCTGTACACCAATGCATTTATTTTTGTCAGTATGAGTGGATTATGGTTTAATATTTACATTGGGATTATACGAACAGAAAGCGTTTTCACTTTGATAATAATGATAAAAGGTCACCAAAACAAGTGATCTAAACATGTTAAACTTTACTAGGGTATTGGAACATGTTGATAACAGCCATAGACACAACAACTTGGCTACTATTGAACACGCCATGAGACCAAGGCCAGCAGGCCAAATTTCCTTAAAGGAAAACTCGATACTCGATAACACAACAACTTAAAATAATCACCCTTTACTTTTATACTAAAAGCACAGTCTTTACACGAAAACTGAAGGAACAGACCTTCAAAACTAAGGCAATAGATCATTTCCACTTTTGTGGCCGTATTTATTTGTGAAAACATAACGAAATATCCCATAAGATTGAAAGTTCAATCGGCCGCCCTTTCATAGCTATTCACAGACATAATGACCACTGATCATGACTGATGGTGAAGTTGTGTGAAGAGAATCAGCAAGGCTTTCTCAGAAACCATGAAACTGACGTTACATAACTTCTTTCGCCTGTTGACAATAATTAACACTTACAAAAATATTTACATTTGTTTCTGATGAAGGCTAATCCAAAAGGAAAGTCTAATTATCCCTAATTCTTACCAAACTGTTTGCCCTTGTCTTAACTTCTGTTAAACAGTAAAAGCAACTTTGAATGGACTTTCCTGCGAATTAATCATCACTATACTTGCTAACATCCCCTGTCCTTTTCAGTGCATTCTAAGAATCGTTTTATCCGAATTCTCGAAATGATGGGGGAAAAAAGAAACAATAGAAATAAAACAAAACAAGAACCGGTTAGACTTTGGAGGATTACTCCCTTAACTATAGACTGCGAGCAGTCTCTCTTTTGCTCTAAAATCCGCAGAGAGATTCGCCCTCTGATATCACGCTCTCTCGGCGTATTTTAGAGCTAAAGAGAGAATGCTCGCAGTTTACCTCAAATAAGGATACACGCCTAGTCAGGTAAAGATTCTCACATAAACACGATATCCTTCTATGACTCAAGTTGTAAAACATGACATAACATTGAACAGGGAAGATATCTGTTTACAAACATTGCCTTTTTTATTCAAAATGTGCCAACCACAGAAACAAAAGACCTTTTCCGGCAAAAGACCTTTTGGTTCGACAGCCAATGAGTCTCTGCCGGGTTGGTGCATGAATGACAATAGGTGACGGCAAAGATATCTTTGCTGTAGGGAAATTGAAACAACAATCAAGCCAAGAAGCTTTTTACTTCAACTGAATAATCCCTTTGTAGCTATTGTTAAAGTACTTACTCACGGGAATTGCTGATCTGTACTAAAAATTCGATCTACAATGTTGTCTAGCTGGCAATCAGATGGCCGGGCAAACACTTTTCTGTCGTTTTGCCGATTCCTGCTTCATGGAATTGAGCGTCACTTAATCAGTGCCCATCATTTATTTCAAGCTGATTGCTTTCTGCAACGGATTCCCTTGCTTGTGTTCGGGGCCGAGTCTCCAAAACGCCCAACCCCTCGCTGTTGAAATTGTCCAAGAATCGGTTATTTCCAACAAAAACTAAATCGAAGAGGCCTCCGTGGTTACGATCAATTGGTTCGGATTGATCGAGTCCTTCCAGCATTGCTTGCAATGGTTGCGTAAATCGAACAACGTCAACGTCGTTAGCATATGTTAAAAAATTTTCAGCGCTTTCGAGAGCTGATTCCATGTTTTTAATTTCCTGCTGAATCGTGGCCCTCTTGCTTGCTATACTTGACAGAGACCTATTCGTTTCATTCTGCACTGCCGCCATAAGACTGCGTTTCTTCGCTTCAACGGTTTTCATTAACTTGTCTGTAAACTTATCGACATCTCGTTCCATTTTTGCGCCGTCTTGGACAACTTGAGCACACTCTTCTTCAATTTGAGCGACCAAATTCATCTTTGCTTGTAAGGTTTCTTTTGCCATTTGCAACTGACTTCTTACCTCTAGGGCTTCTTCTTCGATTGATGACACTTCTTGCTCTTTAGCTGCGTGAGGCAAAGTGACACAGGTTTGACGACCTGGGGACTCTCCAACTTTCTCATTAACGAATTGCATCTCATCTTTCTCTGTCCCAACTTCTTTTTGCATGAACCCAGATTGCTTCAAAACATCTTCGCGGTCGACTTTGCTTTGAAACTCTTTCGTGGACAGAACGCGGTGGTCATCATACATTCTCAACATGCTGTGGTATTTGAGGGGTGTCTAGAAAACTAAGACCTAAGACCTAAGACCTAAGACCTAGGACCTAGAAAACTAAGACCAAGGAAACTATAGAATATATAAAAATCATTAAATTTGTTACATAAAATAAAATAAAATCCCAGCGCTTCCGATAGAAGGGCCTACTCGTTACAGCTACGGTTTTTTGTTCCACAATTGTTCGAATTTAATATAGAAATTCGTAATTGTTGATATTGTTGATTTAGAGATGATGCGTGAGTGGTTCAGTTAAAGCAAACGGTTACTGTTACTATGCCTATTTCTTTCAAAGTGACACTTTCCACGACCATGCGCGATGTAGTATATTAAATTATACAATTTCCTTGGATTATGGTACCAGGTTTCACTATTGTTTTCTTTCTAGAGAACAAGGTAATTCTCTCTTTTGACTAACGACTGATTGTGATTAGGTGTGCATCTAGATAAAATCCACAGGTTATCATTTTAAGCGACAACTACTGTACATTACGGAGTTATCATTTCGTATGTATTTAGCGCGACTGCTCAAATTAGGTATGGTTTTGGCTTTTCAAGTAATTTTTTTTAACAAATATTACATCAGTGGCATATACACGTGGGGTGTATACGTGTTGATATCGACTATACTCATACTGAATCGTTTCACGGATAATTAAGGTTCGACCCATGGTTAGACTATCATGATCACCAGCTATCACCGCCGAAACATGTCTGGAATAAGAAAATAACACAAACAGCGGTGATAAACATTGTATTCCAACGCATTTTTATAAAACTTGACGTTTCGTATGCTAGTCAACACACATTTTCAAAAGTGACCGTTACAATTTTTAAAAACTATATATATATATCGTAAACA
Organism: Montipora capricornis; assembly: GCF_036669925.1. Classification (NCBI taxonomy): domain Eukaryota; kingdom Metazoa; phylum Cnidaria; class Anthozoa; order Scleractinia; family Acroporidae; genus Montipora; species Montipora capricornis. The sequence continues at coordinate 13,755,316 of NC_090888.1, read as the reverse complement.
ATAGGGGTCTGGAACCTAGACTGAGAAAAACGATAAGAATACAATGTTTATCACCGCTGTTTGTGTTATTTTCTTAATCAAGCTACGATGGCCTAAGAACAAGAGCTTATACGATAATGTCTGGAATGTTTGTTTTGCGACCAATCGCAGTGTAAATTCCGTAAGGGCAAATTTATTTCTGTGCGGGAATTACCAAATCAATCAGGCGCATACAAAAATTAATATCAGAGGTATAGAATGGTGAATTCGAGAGTTTGCGAGAGTGCGAGACCCTTGTTTAACCATCACCGCATTACACCGGAAAAACAATACACTGTTGGCAAGTGATTGGGATTTTATTTTATATAAGAAATTTAATAATTTTTATATATTATATAATTTTCTAGGTCTTAGTTTTCTAGGTCTTAGGTCTTAGGTCTTTGTTTTCTAGACACCCGGTATTTGAGGCATTTTTCACAAAACAATATGCAACACTGGAAGCAGTAAAACGATTCCGGGCATTTCTTACATCACAGTTTCCGCACGTTACTTGAGTTTGGTTAGTCAGGGCATCGATGAACCTTTCGAGATAGGAATTGGTTGGAAGATCCTTTAGATCGCCACTAGCAGGAAATCTGCTTCGTCTTTGACACTTCGGGCATCTCAGCGCTTCATGTCCATTATTGTCTCGGTGCCAGTCTTTAAACATTGTAAGCAGAAACTGTGTAATGGAAGATGTCATGATCATTAAAAATCTCCTGGCACAACGGACACGAGACTTCTTCGCGGAGATTGTGAAGTAATTTTTGAACATCCATGCTGAACTGGTCATGGTCTTTGTCAAGGGAAAGTATAAGTGTGTGATTGGCAAATTAACAAGCCGATTCATCTTTAAGAGGAGGAAAAGGGAAGTGGCAGACTGCCGGGTAAAA
>NC_090888.1:13739405-13741905 GCF_036669925.1 Montipora capricornis | reverse complement strand
TCATTTCCATCGTAGAAAGTGGGTAAGAATTTACAATAATTTCCTTTGTTACAAATTCCATGGCCCCATTCCAGTCCCTAGTCACCATAATTGCCAAAAACTGTCAATAACAATAACATTTTTGGAAACAAATACTTAAGACCTATAATAAACTTGCATTGATTAAAAACAAAAAAAGAGATCTTACCTATTGGAGACTTTCCAAAACCTCTAGTCTGGTATGTAACGGTAAATGAACTCGTTGTATTGACTTCATACCCCTTTATAAGTTTGATAGCATCTTCCAAGTTCGTAACATCCCGAATAATCAGAAAAGCTCTCAGAGAACTGTTGACTCCATGAGGGCGCATTTACCGCCACTTCCTTCGAATTTGGCATGTATCTTTGTTTACAGCTTCCGCAGACAGCAAAGATCGCTGTAAAAAGCCCTATTATTCCAACCTCTCCCCTCCCCAATCATCGAGACATGACCTGGCTCCGGTCCTTGTTATTTAAGAAATGATCAAGGCATCATTTAAATAACAATGACTGTAGCGGAAACACGAGAGAAAACTAGTGTTCACACAGTAAAGGTCTGAAATTTTATTTAAAAAACATTCTTCCTGCCGACTTACCCGTGAAATCATTCGAAACGCTCTTCAGAACATTTTCCAGACTAAATACACTATGTATCCTACAAGTGGAGCACTCTACTCTTTCGCCGCCATTTTGATGAGCTTCAAGGGCATTTTTATGGGAAAGTCCGCATGACACTTCGAGAATCGCGGACTCAACCTGGTCCAGGTCATTGTTATCTAAGGTCTTCCCTCTATCTATGGGTAGACTCGCGTGAGCTTGAGTCAAGTCACGTGACCTTACATTGTCAGAGCGGTACATGCAAAGACACTCAAAGCTAAAAATTACACGATGAGGCATTTTTTACACGATCGATCAGCACAATGAGGTTTTAAAGGAAGGATATTGTAAGCTTTTTTGGTACGGATGCCATTTTTGTTCGTGCATCAGATATGAAAAATGAACACCCAGCACCAGCACGTTCATGCACTTGCCGTACAAGTGAATTTATGCGGATGCCTGGTTTTATGCTTGCCTGGCACATAAATTTAAAAGAATTTCTTTGAGCTTTAGCTGTCAGTTAATCCATCAAGTTACGCATGAACCCTGCATGTACAAAGAGCCGGTTTCCTCAGAGTTGTGTAGTTTAGTGGATAAGCAGTGTTATTATACCTGTCGTGCTTGCGTTTGCTTACAAACTATGCGATCAAGATTTGCAATGTTGTGTGGCGGAATAACAGAAAAAGGTTGGTTAATTAATCATATATTCTTTTGAAGAGCATCGCCATCTAGAACTCGACTAACTATGTAAATCGAACAAAATTGCATGAAATGCTTCGAGTAAGACTTCTCAACCTTAAAATAGACATTTTCCTAGGCCTTTTCTTTAATTAAAGTTAAGTATTACATCTACAGCTGTAAAGTAAATAATTTCATTCTTACCTAAAATTTTTTTATTTGTTATTTAAAGTTGCAAAAATATTTTGAGGCATCATATCACTGCTACTCACAAAGGTGAGGAATTTATAGCTTAAGACTGAACTATTTTTATGGACTTTCATGTTTCATACTTGTTTTTGTAACAAGCAAATGGCATAATATCTTGCCAAAAATAAAATGTGTGGGGACTAGAATCTTGCTTGTGGTGCCACCATTAGAACCACATTTTGCAAGGCAAAGCTAAAAAAGAAGGCTTGTCACAGATATTTAATCAGGACTTTCACGATTCCTGCAAACACTTACATGTATCTCTGCTGTATGTCCTCTTGTGTGTTCTGGCCTCTCCTCCTGTGTTACAGCAGGAGTTCGCCAGCCTCATCAGCACTTTTTAAATGGGTATCAGGAGGCAACCCCCTGCCCCACCCATTCTTCTTCTTTTTTTTTTTAATCAACCAAGAGACAATTACATTAAGATGCCTCCCTTGATCTTGACTACTACTTTATTGACTCATTCTCAACTGTTTTAGGCTAGCTTTAAGGTGTGTTGTGTTTGTGGACTTAAGGTAACTTAAGGCGACTTACATGTAAGGTGACTTAGGGCAAGTTAAGGTGACTTAAGGCGACTTAGGTCCCAGAGTAGGCCTGAACCGCCTTTTGGCGATTGTTTCATTATTTAGAGAAGTGTAGCCGGCTCTAATCCAACTTTTCAAACATCTCTCTAAAGGTTCTGGCCTTAAAGTGGATTCAAGCCAATATTGAGAATTTTGTTGGTGATCCAAACAGAGTTACCATATTTGGAGAAAGTGCTGGAGCGATGAGTGTGTCCCTTCATTTAATATCGCCGATGTCTAAGGGCTTATTCAATAAAGCAATTATGCAGAGTGGTGCATCCTCCACACCTGCTTGTTGTGGGAAAGTAACAGACACTAAACAATTGAAATTGTTTTCCATTGCTGTCAGTTGTAGCGAGCAACCTAGTCTTACTGAATGCGTTGCACGTGTGCCC
>NC_090888.1:13726905-13734405 GCF_036669925.1 Montipora capricornis | reverse complement strand
CTGGTCCTTGAAAGTCCTTGAATTTTTTTCTGACCCGCATTTTTAATCTTCAGTGAAAATAATCAGCCACTCATGTCATGTCATACAAACTCTACGAGCTGTGGGGTCGACAATGGTTACCAGTGCCTTTGCATTATTTTCATGGATGTATGTTACGGAAAATGAGCAAGCATTGTACTGTCAGACTATTCCTATGGGTAAATTTATCGTCGTAAATAAAAAAGAGGTCCTTGGAATTTCAAAATTTGGCCCTTTAAAGTCCTTGAATTTTTGGTCTGAAAAAGTGTGCGAACCCTGTATTACTAATAGTCCTTTAGTAGCGTAGCCAATCAAAATGCAGGATTTGCATTAGTCCACTAGTTGGGTGATACCAAAAACTGAAAGCTTGTGTCGGGCGAGCCAATGAAAATGCTGGAAATTTAATATCCGTAGTTCAGTTTTTAATAAAAACTAATGCTTTGATTGCACTGACGTGATAAAATGGCCACGTTGGTGCCAAAACAATGAAAAAACGTAGCTCAAATTTTGCGTAATAATAGAGTCAAATTCTTTTTCGCTATTGTTCTTTCCACCAACATGGCCTCCGTGATGTCAGGTGCAATCAAAGAATATAAGATATTTAAGGTTATCAGCAGTAGGGTTATGAGGTTCAAGGTAATTTTATTCACTTTGATAACTCATAATTATTACATGTGTAAAACGTTCATTAAATGAGGAAAACTGAATCCGATTCTTTCCTATCAGCCAACAAGTTTTGGCTTCGAAGTAACGTGGCCTAAATTTACAGAAGAGGAACAGGAATATCTTGTTACTTCCTTAAAACCGAGAGTGCAGCGTAAATACAAAGCAGATAAAATAGCATTTTGGAACGAAATCGTGCCTAAGATGATAGAATTCATCAAAAAGAAGGAAAGCGGCGGCGCAGAAAGGGCTTCAAAGGATGAGTTGTAGGCCTCGAAGGATTGGTGTGAAGAAAAAAAAACACATCAAACACGAAACGCTCTCTCGTCGCTTTAAGACCTAGCTTCAATCCTCCTTTTCTACTGCTGATTAATATTTAGGGAATATCTTTCTATTTTGATTTCTATAGAGGTTCAGCCCTATTCTACGAGGAGGAAAATATGTCTTAAAATATTAGGACTGATGCGCTAGTGACGGCATTTTCTTCTTTCCACAATCTCGGAAAGTTAGATCGCACGTCAGCTGTCGTCAGCGAGCGTGCACCCATGGGCAAATGGTAAATGACCAATTGGCCAATCAGAACGCGCGTTTTATCCAAGTTATGTTATAAATAATACATAGAACAGCATAAAAAACGTTGACACTTGGCAAGTGAGCCCAGAATCATAGTACTCAGAGGACCTGGATCCCCGTCTTCAACCCACACTACTAGGGAGTTTAAGCAAAGACGACGGCTACGGCTACGGCAACGTCACAAAGCAGCAATATGATTGGTTAAAAAGGAAAAATAATCGTGCTGCTCGTGCAACATGAATTTCCGTGCATTTCTCTGCCGTACTCCACAAACAACAACGTGAAATCTCCAAATTTTAGGTTCTGACGACAACGTGAACATATAACCACCAAACAGTCCTTTTCTGTTTTGACTTTAAAACCGTTCGTATCCATTCAGTTACAGGGTAGTCCGCCCGCATTGTACAAGGTGCACAAGACGGGATAATCGCGAAATACTTGCGATAGCGCTAAGTTATATTTTGGACTGCCGTTTTTTTTGCTTAAACTCCCTACTAATTGCGCAACGACAACTCGGCCTAGCTCCACTGAAAGTAGTTCTTGTAGCTCAATGGGTATTACGAAGGTAGTAAGCTGGAAATGCAAATGTTATTTCAGTTGTCCTCAGGGGCACCCAACGACCAATTTGTTGTAAAATATATTATTATACCCCAGTTAATGAAAATAAATGTTATTAAGGCATTTTCAGGCTTTTTTCAGTGCTGCTGGGAAAGCATTATCTGTTCCTTTTTCCCAGCAAGACACACAAGAAATTTCACAGCCAGCAAGATAAGTCTTCAGAGTTTCTCCAGCCAGTTCGGGTTCAAATGCTAGAAAGTCAGTAATTCCCAGCCAAAACCTCTATCAATAAAAAATTTCCAGCCAGCTCATCGGAACACCTGTATTTTTGCCAGCCTTCGTAAATTTCCTTTACCTTCGTAAATTTTTTCGCACACCTTCAATTTTATACAAATTACATTAATCATAAGCGGCTGAACTGAAAATTGAAGTGGGCTATCACGCCAGAAAAATCCGTTTTAAAGTATCTACTTCATTTGTAATTTGATGTCCTACTCTGTCTGGATTAGTTATATTACATTAGGGCTCCCATTTAAATTGGGTGGTCCTTCATATTGGCTTTGCAGAATGAGCTGTCTCTGAAAATTTGAAAACTGATATATCAGGTAATCTCTGAGGTCGAATGACGCTTTAACAAAATTCGAAATTTTAAAAAGAATGTATTGGATCATTAGCGCCATTCCTCCCAAATAAACGGGAATTTATTTGTTTCGACAGCTAATAATTGGTTTGTTATCAAAGTTACAGCCTTAAAAATGCAAATTTGTCTGAGTTTAACAAAATCTTCTACCGGCCTTTTGAAGTCAATCTGTAAGTAGCATGATATCTTCTCTGAGAAAACTCTTATACATTGAGAGACAGTATCTATTACTACCATGTTCCTTTTTCTAACCAAATGCAATTTTGACGATAATAATAATGTTAACAATTGAAAAAAATGCTCAAGTAAACATAAATCGGCCAAGATTATCCCAAGTTGCCGGGAAATTCTAGAAAGGAAAGGAAAGAAAAGGAGCTTTATTTAAAGGTCTAGTCGTTCTAGCGCTTGATCACTAATTTGGGACACTGTAAACTGAAATTAACAACCAGCGTATGTCAAATCAAATATTGTTGTTGTTTTTTTTTCCTTAGAAAGAAAGGAATACCACTGAAATCGAGTGTTTCTTGTGTGGCTGGAATTTTTGCTCAACCTGTCCCCACAATACTTGGGAATACGACAAGACAGGAACGGCGGAAACCGGGGGGCTGGGGGGACAATTTCAAGCAAAAAATGAGAAAAAAAGAAAAAAGGAAAAATAATTTTAAAACCCATAAACCATAAAAAAGAAAATTAACAGAAGGAAAAACGAGACAAATATATGTATCAAGCAACAAATAAAAAGTAAAACATCTTTTACAGTTTACGGTTGATCATGTTTACTTTTTTGATATCTCGTCGAGCAGCCTCTCCGAGCCTCAAGATTTCAAAATTTTCTGGCGGAGAATTTCCCCAGAAACCCCTGTAAGTTTGCGTCTCCGGCGCGGCTCTCAATACGGTAAAATAAAGATATTCTTCTCTCTAAACTTGAAAGCTATGGCTTCAGAGGAGTAGTAAATGATTGGTTTAGGTCATATCTAATTGGTCGCAGACAATATACGACTGTATAATGGTTATATATCGGACACCAGTCAAACTCTCTGCGGAGTTCCTCAAGGTTAAGTGCTGGGACCCTGGCTTTTTCTCTTGTATGTTAATGATTTATATAAATCTTCCAATAAGATTCATTTCTGCTTGTTTGCCGATGGTACTAGTGTAACTTATGCAAACAGAGATCTTAAAACACTTGTATTTAACGAAGAGCTTTCCAAAGTGTGTACGTGGTTAACTGTCAATAAACTAACCTTGAATGCCGAAAAATCTAATTATATCATCTTTCATCCACGCCAAAAAACTCTTTCCTTTCATCCCAATATTAGAATAATAGATAGCAACTCAAATACTGGCCAACCGTTAGAAATGAAAAACTAAATCAAATATCTTGGTATACTCATTGATTCGAACCTTTCATGGAAATATCATAAAGATTACCTCTGTCAAAAAGGCAGTAAAACCACAGGCAGCCCAGAGTCGGAAAGTAAACAATTATAAAGATTTATATGGGAATCCTTATAATTGTTTACCTTCTGACTCTGGGCGGCCTGTGGTAAAACAATCCGGGTCATTGCCAAGCTCAGGCATTTTGTTCCCCGAAGACCATTGATATCGAAGCCGGAAAAATGTCATCACACATTGCCCTTGCATTACAAAAATAGGAACACGTAAAATCATCCGGGTATATCTCCTGACCATACATCCGGTATTGTTTTTTGCATATCGGTTGAGTATTACATAGCACTCATCTACGAGAAAACTAAAGTCAATGAGTTTCGGAAAGAGATCCATAATAGTGTCAATTGTTTGGATTCTGGAAAAACCATAGCTCTATGCAATACAAGAATCATAAGTCTCTGCAATAAACTAAGAAAACGAAATTATTAAAACAGAAACTTCCTTCCTGTCCGGATAATAGACCTCTTTAGCTTGTAGGTTTTGTTTTTCCATTTCAGACCACGTGATGTTCCCAAGGGAATTTTCCTTTTGTTTTTTTCATAAATTATGCATACATGTGCACGTGCATAAGACGACATTTGAAATAAACTGTTCCCTAGAGTAACATCACGTGGTCTGAAATGGGAAAACAAAATGTACAAGCTAAAGAGGTCCATTGTGGCAGATTTTTGTTTACTTTAGCATTTTTTTTTTTAATTGTTATCATTTCTATTTTCGTTAAAATTGCGTCTGGTTAGAAAAAGGATCACGGTAGTAATAGATACTGCCAAGAGATAATCTCTTGTATAAAACTTATCCACGCAGAGGAGAACAACAAATTACACATGAAGTACATACTTTAAAACTGATTTTTCTGGAGTGATAACCCACTCCTATTTTCAATTTAGCCAGTTATGATTAATGTAATTGTAAAAATTGAAGTTGTGCGAAAAATGTACGGCTTTCTATAAATCTCGGGTACACTGAAGGCAAAAAAAAAAAAAAAACACTGAAAATTCTCCTTATTCACGCAAATGGCGAGAAAGTCTACTTTCACATACAAGACTACCGTTGGCTAAACGTAGTTTTTTCGGATCCGGCCGTCTTCCAAAGAAACTTGTGGACATTTTTTTTTTGTACGAGGGCCAGCTAAACAACACAAGATGGGGTACATATTACCCGCGCTTCTAGACTAGTATAACCAAGCATACAGCACTAACTAACCTATTCCTTCAGATCGGCCTCACTTCAGAGTCACGTTTATCGGCTTGCAATGGTTTGAATGGGGGGGGGGGGGGGAGGGGGAGGGGGGACTACCCCTGACCTGTGCCAAATTTTGCATTGTGACTTTATTGCCGGTGTCTATTGGTGGATTACGTAAACGAAGTGGTCTTTCATTCAATCAAAATGTACGCCTTTTGCCTTTTCCAAACATGGTGTCTTTTCAGTAAAATTAAAGATATTTGCTGGGTTCACTTACTTAAACTTTTAGCTTGAAATAGAGATGAGCAACATATTAATCATCATATCAGTTTTCTTATGCAAGGTACTCGGACAAATTTTTTCCGGAAATTCCGGTTTACTTAATGCTGAGGTATTTCAGTAATAGTTTATTACTGCAATGTTGCAATGTTATAGCGGTGTTTCAGAGCTGTCTCCCCCAACAAGATTCGTAACCGAATAATTATTGAAGAGAAAATACCCGTTTTTTTGTGCTTGGAATTACAAAACCTTTGTCCCATCAAATGATAATAACATGTCATAGAAACTTAAGAATTTTACCGCCACCATGTCACGGTGTATTGGCTCAACAAAAGCAGGGAAAGTTTTAGCGTCAAAGCTAATGGCCAGTTGAAACGGAAACCCCTGATTTAAACACCCCTTCTTGACTAAAGAGGTCGAAGATAACGAAATTTCCAAACTATTAGAAACCGGAATCACGAGAAGAAATTTCATGATTCCAGGAAAAACCAGTTTCTATATTGCTTAGTGTTCATAAGAACTTAAAACCTTTGAAAGTATTATAAATAGAATGATTTCACTTTCCCAAACCTTTACATCACTAATAAACACCCAGTCTATATGTCAGAATTTTCCCCTCCGAACCATTTAAATAGCGAGGTTGTTCTCTCAAAAAGTCAGTATGCCGCAATAGATTCAATCACTGATTGTTCGTGGCAGAGTGCATAGGTGAAAATCAGAGCTAACTTTGCTCGTTTTATCGTTCACGGAAAGGAGGTAAGCAAGGTGTTATTTTGAAAAAGCTTACGTGTGTGTACACTTCAAAAAAAGCTTCATTGTATTACACCCCATAATGTGCCATGATATGGAGTCCACTTGCTTTCAAATCCTGTGATATTAGATGAGCTGTGGAAATCAAGCTAGTAAATCAGCCACTTCTTTGTCTCAAAATTAACGCTTCAGAAAGAGTGACTCAAATCATGTATATCTACAGACTGGTTAACAAGACAAAACCATAGCTATATGATTATTCAGTACTAATACAGTTCCTTTATGTTATTGAGTAGGTTTCCCTTCTGTATCTTAGGCACTCTGGCGGATATAGCACCACAAAAAGTTACATCATATCATGTCTAACAGCGGTTTTCAATTGGCTTGGTGGATATTCCTGATCTGTGGTAAGTAAGAATGATGCTTAACTAATATTTTACCTCTTTCGAAGTTAAATTTCCCGAAAAAATATTCCTTAGTAGATACTAACTCACAAATGCGATTTCGGGCATGTTTACACAAACATATAAAGTTAACTCATTTCAGTGATGATCAGGAAAAAATGCCTGCCTTTTAACACTTGGTAATTAAAATCAAGTGAATATTTAATTGATGTTCACAAATCCCACTGGTCTTTGTTCTAATGCTATGTAAACATTCATTACATCGTTAGTCACAAGCAATTCAATCGATAACATAATTGTATACATATTCCCCTTCTCTTAGTTAAAGCGATACATTTCTAATCACCTCGAGCGGCTGCCTTACTCATCATTTAATGCCGGTGCTAATGGCAAACCTTCTTTATCATTTTAAATAAGCGAAAATAGCTTTATTTATGACTATATGACAGTGGAAGTATACTTTCACTTTCCACACTGTCTCTAGTCGATAGGGAAAGTCCCTGGGAACATGTACAATAAACCGGAAACACGTAGGCAAAAAGCGAAAGTCGTTGAAAATCAGTATCACTCAATGCATCGCATCACTAACTTGCAAGATACATCATACCCAACCCGAAATTGTCAATTCGTTTATTCGCAAACATCCCCAGCTATGAACAATTAATTTTGAAACTCCCTGCTTTTTCCCTTACTTTTTCGAAAGTAATTCCTCGGCTACCTCATCAACATCATCAAATGTACGGGGATCTGCAGAAGGTCCCGGAACTGGGGCCTTTTTCTAAAATAATGATAGACCCCACGATTACCTTCCCCTGAATATCTGGCCTTCGCGAAAGAAAAATGTTTCTTTTGAAGCCTTGGGAGGGATTTTGGGGACCCGAAATGTAACCGCGATAATTCTGGAGGTTTTGGGATCGAATAGAATTTAGTCTGCTGGCTCTTATTAGTTGAACTTGTCCGTTTGCCGGGTAAGGGGAAAGTTAG
>NC_090888.1:13696905-13716905 GCF_036669925.1 Montipora capricornis | reverse complement strand
GAATAACTCTACATCCCAGTCTTTCCTGATACAAAGTTACGGCGTCAAGTGTAACCTTTACAGTTATGAATTTGACAGGAGCATGCTTAAATTCAGTGACAATTATGGTGCTAATGCATTAATTTGTATTCACTTAATTTTTGTATGTACTTAGGCGGGGTACATATTACCGCTCGGCTTGTAGACTAAGAGAACCAAGAATAAAGCTTTGGTTTTAACTCAACGGTTCCATCATCAGATCGGCCTTGCATAAAACAAATAGTCAAAAAATAATGAAAACGCGACTAAATGTGTTATGCGAGGAGACGTAGTTACAGTCACGTTTATGGGCTTGCACTGGTTTGGAGTCCTGAGGTTATTCAGTAAATGAGTCCATTAATGCAACGCTGCAATGTTACAGCGCTGTTTCAGAGCTGATTCGTAACCGAACATCTGCAAGCTAAAAATAAAAAATATCGCTCTCTTTTGTGTTTTTTGTGTTTAAAATTAAAAAAACCCTTATCCCGTCAGTGATGGTAATTATAACATATTATAGAAACTCAACGATTTTACTGCCACCATGTTACGGTATATTAACTCATGACAACCAAAGCAGGGAAGTATTAGCGTCAAATATAATGGCCACTTGAAACGGAAATCCACGATTCAAACAGCCCCTTTGTGACTGACTATAGAAGAGGAAGGTAATCACAAACCATTGGAATCCGAAATCATGTCGGAAATGTTGCATTAATTGCACACAAAATTTCGATTTGAAAGTATTATAAATAGAATGCTTACTTTTTCCAACTTGCATATCGGTAAATACCCAGTGCATGTATGATGTCAGAATTTCGTAATGAAATTGTCCCCACTCAACCAATAAATTCACTGACTGATTGCACGTTTCAGCCAGAGTGCATAGGTGAAAATCACAGCCGGCTTTGCTCGTTTTGTCCTTGGCAGAAAAGAGGTAAGCAAGGCCTTATTTTAACGAAACAACAACAAGGCGTACATTTGTGTACACTTAAAAACGCTTGAATCCTATGATAGCACGGGAGTCTGCTTGCTTTACTCAACTGAGTAAATCAGCCACTTTTTTCTCTCCCGCATAACTAACGTTTAAGAAAGAGTGATCAAATCATGTATAGACTTTCAAAACGACTGGATTATCATGACAGTTAAACCCATAGCTACATGTATATGATTATTCTCCGCTATTCTAATTCAGTTCCTTTATGTTATTGAGTACGTCTCCCTTCTGTCGTAGGCATATTGAACTTAGCACCGCGAAAAGTTATATATCATGACTAATAGCGGTTTTCAGTTGGCTTGGTGGATATTCCTGATATGTGGTAAGTAAGAATAACGCTTACTAATCTTGCATCTCTTTCAAAGTATTCCCGAAAAAAAAAATATATATATAAGTGGATACTAACTAGCAAATTCGATCTCAAAGTAGTTACATAAATACATAAACTCATTTCAGTGATAATCAGGAAAAACGCCGGCCTTCTAATACTTGGTAAATTAAGTGAACATTTAATTGATGTTTACAAATCCCTTTGGTATTTGTGCTAATGGTTTGTAAACATTCATTATTTATTTCGTTAAGAAAAGTGATCAACGAATTAACTGAATACACATTTCCCTTCTCTTAGTTAGGCGATACGTTTCTAATCATCCTGCCAACCCATTGCAGCCCTACCGCCATCAATTAATGCCGGTTCTAATGGCAAACTTGCTTTATCCACGATTTCTTCGATGCTTCTTCAATAAGCGAAAGTAGTTCTATTTTTGAATATATGACAATGGTACTATTCTGTCACTTTCGATGATATAGGGAAAAGCCCCTCCTTGATACGCCTAACTTAGTATGTTAAACCGGAAACACCTTAGTAAATATCGAAATTGGTTGAAAAACCGAGCTTTCTCAGTACACTGATTGGCCCAGTGGTTAGGCCGCTTGCCTTGAGATCCGGAGATCCCGGGTTCAAGACCCGCTCTGACCGCTCGTTGAATTTGATCCTGGTAGTCCCTGGTTCAACTTCCCAGCCGCACTTGTAAATAGCCAACTGGTTTGCCCCCAGCCAGTTGGGATTCTTAACAGTTGTTATTCTGTTCTGTCGTTTCCTCGTGTTTCATTGGCCTTGAAAAGCCCCTACGGGGAGCGGTCAATGAAGTATGTATGTATGTATATGTGTATGTGTGTATGTATGTATGTGTGTATGTATGTATGTATGTATGTATGTATGTATGTATGTATGTATGTATGTATGTATGTATGTATGTATGTATGTATGTATGTATGTATGTATGTATGTATGTATGTATGTATGTATGTATGTATTACTAACTTGCAAGATACGTCATGCCGGACATTTATTCGCAAACAACCCCGGCTACGGACAATTAATTGTGAAAGTCCCTGCTTTTTTTCTTTCTTTTTCGCACATAATTCCTTCTACTTCATCAACACCAAAGTTCTTTGTTCTGTTTAATTAAAAATCAAATACACGGGGATCCGGATAATGCAAAAGGTCCCGGAACTGGGAGCTTTTTGTCAAATGAAAAAAATGTGCCATGCCCCATATGCCATTTGCAATAGAAAAGAGTGGCTTATCCTGAATATCTGGCTTTCGAGCAAGAAAAATGCTTCTTTTGAAGCCTTGGGAGGGACTTAGGGGACCCGAAATATACCCGATAATTCTGGGGATTTTGTGGTCGAAAAGGACCACTGTTCTCTTATTAGTTGAGCCTGTCCGTCTGCCGGTTAAGGATAAAGTTAGGGAAGATCAAGCTCACAGGCATCGAGGAACTGAAACTGGTAATTCGAATAAAGGATAAGGATAGTGTTTTTCTTCCGTAGGATCAGCTGTTATATGTCAGGACTGCCCTAACGAGGCCATTAGCATAAAATGTGACGCACAGGTAGGAGTCAGCGAAATACGAGAAACCATTTGGGAAGTAAAAGGCTTCAAGCATCGGCTCGCGTTCTGCGTAAGACATCAGTGCGACGTGACACAGAAGTCAAGGAAACCACATGGAATACAAGTGTTGAGCATCGAGCGTGGTGGAACGCTGACTTTGAAGCGCACATCTTGGAAATCAGCAAGGCATCCCGTGGAATTCATGTGTACCGTAAGGGCGGAAAACTCGTTTTCTCTCCTTAGGTCATTCATCACTGTCGATTTTTCTGTGGAGTGTAAGTGAAGTAATTTTTACTGTTTTTAGTGACAGGGTCGAGTTTGCGCGCGATTTTAGAAGTTCTTTCTTAATTGAATTGGTTAAAATGAATTCTGCTTGAATAATAGCCAAGACCTGTACCCTGGCATTTATTATTATTTTATTTTTATTTTATCTTATTATTTTTATTTTTTTTTTTAATGGGCTTTCTATTTTTCTCGGAGTCGTGGCTTAGTACCGATTTTGAGTTTGAAACAAATGGAAATTTGTTCCACAAGGAAGACCAACTGATGTCGGATAGAGCGGTTTTCAATTGAGTGTCGTAAAACAAATACCTAAGTAATTACTTAAATCAATCACAGGAAGTGCAAACAGGGTAACGAACCAAGCCAAAATTCGTTGCAATTCTATGTCGCCTGCAAGGCGCGCGATTGATTTAGGTTTTTTTCTTTTCACTGGTTAATAAACTGGCACGCGATTTTTAAACCAATCACTAAGCGTAGCAATTGCAATAGCCTAATTACTTTCGACAGTCATTTGAAAACTGCTCTATCACAATCAATTGTTCGAGCGACACTTTCTTTTATTGGTTGTCGCTTTCCCTTCGTATTAAAAACTATAACTAATCTCGGATCATTAAAGTCCGTTACATAGTCGCTTTGGAAGCAAAGGAGAAGGGTAGGGAAAGAAACAATCTTATAGGAACAAACAATGGTATGGTGGGGGATCGTCATTTGCACATATGACGTTGCGATGCGCCTATGACGTAGTTCAAGTTGGCGCTGAAAAAGCAGGAAAACGAGAGAGAGAGAGAGAGAGAGAGAGAGAAAAAAAAAAGAAAATTTGCTGAAGCTCACCATATGCGAATAGGATATCCAAGATTAGAAATTGCTTTTTCCCGGTACGCAGAAATATATAGCTTACTATTGTTTTGTCATGGATAATTTCCTTGTCCCCTTTTATCTACATTCAAGGATATGTTGGTCAGACCGAGACAGTTTCCATGCCGCACTAGAATTAGTTTTCCCTATAACGAGGAAACTGAGGACAGAGGCTTCATGAATGAGTTTATCGTAAATGCGGCACTGAGTACAATGTGCACAGGTTACTGGTTTTATTTTCTGGATTGATGAAAAAAGAGGCTTAATTAAAGATGAGCCTCGTGATAAAAATTCACCTCCTGCGGTAATATGATATGAATTTATCGCCGCCTCTTTTGCATTCAGGCATTTGGAGCCATGTTGGCGCTGTTGAGAATGTGACGAATCACCTCGTTGACATTTTGCCCTGGGAACTGGTTAGAGATGTTAAACTCTTCGACGGTTTGACTGAGAATAGCATTGCTGGTTGCAATTCGCATCGCGGCTGCTATGTGACCAGTGAAAACCTTAAACCAAGATCAGCTCTTGCCGATCGATTGCAAGCAAAAGAAGGCTCCATTCTTCTGTCACCTATACGACGCAGTGACGATGGCCTAAAGATACATGCGGAGGTGCACTACATTGCCGATTTAGAGAACTCTAGCGCTTTTCCGCGTCGATTTACCCTCAAGATACGTTTGAAGGACGGTAAAGGTAAGGGACATGCACTGTTAAAGTGAAAAGTGACCTCTTTACTCCCACACCGTCTCTTACCCAGCCATTTAACTACTCACCTGAGTAGTGTTCATTCGTTAATCCATCCATCGCCCAACTTAACCATGCAATTTATCGATCAGTTCCATTTGATCGTCCATCCAGCAGGCCGCTTCGCATCGTTCATTTGTTCGTTCAGCGGGTTCAGGAATGGCGCAGTGGTGAGAGCATTCGCCTCCCACCAATGTGGCCTGGGTTCGATTCCCAGACTCGGCGTCATACGTGGGTTGAGTTTGTTGGATCTCTACTCTGCACCGAGATGTTTTTCTGAGGGTACTCCGGTTTTTAACTTGATAATTTCAATTTAGAACGTTCCCAATTAGTGCTCCAGTGTAAGGTTCCTTTTCTTTCAATGTGTCTGCAATGTTGATTGCTTTGTTAAATATTTTTTTATGTCTTGTTTCCTTTGTTCATTTTTTTATTGATTCATTTCATCTACACTGTTTAAATCCCTTATTATTATAATGATTATTATTATTATTATTGTGATCATCATCATCATCATCATCATCGTCATCATCATCATTATCATCAATTGACACTTACCACCCATTCTTACCTTCAGGGCCAAAGACTACTCCGTTGCTGCCCATTTTTACTCAAACCGAAGCAAAAGTGTTGGTGAGCTTTGTATTTTAATTGTATGACCATTATTTTAAAATTACGTAGAAGGGATATCAGACAAGGAGAGCTCTCGCGACAGCTCTAACCTCCCCTGACCACTTCCTGTCCAATGGCGGATCCGGGGAGGGGGGGAGGGGTGATGTATGTATGTATGTATGTAAATCTTTATTTAAACACGGAAAATCATCAGTTAAGCTTAAGTTAAAAACTAAAACTAATTACAACTGCTTTACATGATCGCCGTGTGGGAATCCGATATATCAGCTGCCTTCTTGATATTTCGCTTAAAATGCTCAACGGATGCAGCATTTTTTAAGTTTTTGGGCAAGTTATTCCATAGCATGGCCCCGCTGTAAGAGAAGCTTCGTTTCAAATAATTGGTGCTTGGTTTGGACAGGGTGAATAGGGTGGCTAGCCACTCCTTAATTTAGCTCCTTTCTTTTTCCATTTACCTTCTTTTTATCGTATTTATATTTTTGCTAGAACAGATACTGTTTACCTGACGTGAACAATTTTATTAGTGCTTATCACATACGGGGCAAAATTACTGAATCCTGACTGGCTGAGACGGAGGGCATATTTTCTTAATCACGTGAGCACTTTTGGTAATCAAGAGGGCATGATTACTTGATCCTGATTGGTTAACAGTTGTTTATCCCGAACAAGCGAGGTTACAAGCATAATCTTCCTCCAGATTCTAACTCTGGTTAAACTGTCTTTTTGTTTTGCACAGGTAAAATACAGTTTAATTAAATTAAGCTATATTTCTGTTGACAGCATGGATTTATTGAATTAAACTTCCGAATGAAAACGTGTTAAATTGAACGTCGTCATTTCTCGCGGCATTGAACGGGCTTTCCTCGATAACTTCGCCGTTTATGTAGTGACCATGTAATCGCAATGTGCCCTTGTGCAATTAAGGATTAATTTCACTAGTGTTTTCAAAGTTTTGAAAATATGCGTGAAATTAGTCCTTTTTAATTTCCCTCGGGCCCATGCGATTACACACACATAACATAAAAAAAGTCAAAATGGCAGCCTGAACTATTTAGACTTTTTTCAGAGTATGAAAATAGTAGTAGTTTCAATTCACCCCCCTTAAAATATTCCCTGATCCGCCACTGCTGTCGGTAACTAAAGGCTTTCCAAAGTCATGTTCCATATTATGTTTACTCGCAACAACCTTTTCTATTTAATTTTAGAGAGAGGTCACCAAGAAACGTGCCTCTAAAAGTGCTGGGATTTCCTTTAATGTAACTGCAGATAAGTCTTTCGCAAAGAAAGAAGATGGAATGGACGACAAAAAGAGAAAGACAAGTACGTTTTATCGCACGAAACAGCTTGTGGCCCGAATCTTCACGATGACGAGAGAACTGAATCAGCTGGTCAATGATGCTGGCAATTTAACGAACGTAGTGGAAACTGATGAATAGTAATACGACTCTGCATGTTTGTTGTCTAATCATTATATTACTTGCATATGTATTGAAATTGGAAGAAGCTACCGTTTGCAGGACATATAGTGACATCAAATCAGTTTAATTAATGGCCTAGCTCTAATGAGTGTGTCATGACGTAGATTTACCAAATTGATTACAAAACTGGTAATTGACCGGTCCGATGTAACATACATTACTTGCATTGTCGGAGACGTTTGATTGAGCCTACGTGTTAGACTTCTTGAAGGTAAATAGGTAATTCCTCCCCCTTCCCCCACCCCTCGAAAAAATGGAAGAGGGGTAAAAAATACCCTCAAGTGTGATAAAAATTCAGGAACAACGGTTGATTGTCCCAAAATTGTACCAAATGAGTATATATTTTTTGAAGTCAGAAGGATAATTGTTGTTCTTTGCACCATTCGCCTAGAATAATTGCAGATTTAGGCAGTCCACTTTACTAAGTTAAATCCTACCTTCTCCTGTGATATTGGAGAATCCACGCTTGAGTAGCTGTTTAAGCTGAGCGTCTTACAAACCCGACTAATTTAAATAAAATTCGTTTACCAGTTTCGCTCTGTTAAAATTCGCAGCAACAATTCTACGGTGGTAGAGCAACGTCAGCTTTCAAATTTTACATTGTCTCAGATGATATGAGCATTGGCTCGCGTTAGTGGTTAAAGGCAAGTTAAACCTCCGCAATACTCTACATCTCAGCAAAATTTGATAACTATAATAATTGTCTTGTCGTTGTTATTTATTTTCCCTACAATAAAATAGAAATTAGTGCGAACTGGCAGATTTGCATGGACAGTCCGCTTTAGTAAGTTAAACATGCCCTTTCGTGTTTTGTGATATTGTGCATCCACGCTTGAATAGTCCGACGGTTGGAGCTTAAGTGCCTTACAAACCTAAGTGTAAATAAAATTTCTTTAGCAGTTTAACTCTGTTTGCAAGAGTCTGCAGCAGGCATCAAAGTTCTGCATCTTCTCTCGAGTCAAATATGTTTTGAAATAAGATCACCCAACGCAAACATCTACTGCATACCGGCTCTAGCTAGTCGTGGTCGTGGTCGAGGGTTCAGTTATACATTACTAATGTTGTACAATCTTAGTGTAAGCAATTGGAAAATTAAAGTTTATTGCAGTTTTGTTATTTGCTTAGCAGTCTTTTGCTGGGTCCTGGGTCCCTGAATCTATAACTATGAATTACATGTTGATCATAACAATAAAAAAGACACAGAACAAGGGCTCCCGAAACCTCTCCCCAACCTCAGCCCCTACAAAGTAAAGGCAGACTTCTGTACACAATACATTTATTTTTGTTAGTATGAGTGGATTATGGTTTAATATTTACATTGGGATTATACGAACAAAATAACGTTCTCACTCAGTGGTAAAAAGGCCACCAAAATAAGTGATCCAAACATGTTAAACTTTACTAGGGCATTGGAACATGTTGATAACAGCCACAGACACAACAACTTGGCTATTAATGAACAAGCCATGAGACCAAGGCCAGCAGGCCAAACTTTCCAAGTATTCCAAACTCGATACTCGATAACATAACAATTTAAAATAATCACTCTTTACTTTTATACTAATAGTACAGAGTCTTTACAGGAAAATTGAAGGAAAAGATCTTCAAAACTGAGGCACTAAATCATTTTCACTTTTGAGGCCGTATTTATTTATTAAAACATAACGAAATATCCCATAAGATTGAAACTTCAACCGGCCGCCCTTTCATATTGAGCTATTGACAGACATAATGACCACTGATCATGACTGATGGTGAAGTTGTGTGACGGGAATCAGCAAGGCTTTCTCAGAAACCATGAAACCGACGTTACATAACTTCTTTCGCCTGTTGACAATAATTGACACTGACAAAAATATTTACATTTGTTTCTGATGAAGGCTAATCCAAAAGGAAAGTCTAATTATCCCTAATTCTTACCAAACTGTTTGCCCTTGTCTTAACTTCTGTTAAACAGTAAAAGCAACTTTGAATGGACTTTCCTGCGAATTAATCATCACTATGCTTGCTAACATCCCCCGTCTTTTTCAGTAGATTCTAAGAATCATTTTATCCGAATTCTCGAAATGATGGGGGAAAAAAGAAACAATAGAAATAAAACAAGAAGCGGTTAGACTTTGGAGGATTACTCCCTCAACTATAGACTGCGAGCAGTCTCTCTTTTGCTCTAAATCCGCAGAGATTCGCCCTCTGATATCACGCTCTCAAGGCGGATTTTAGAGCAAAAGCGAGAATGCTCGCAATTTACCTCAACTAAGGATACACGTCTAGTCACGTAAAGATTCTCACATAAACACGATATCCTTCTATGACTCAAGTTGTAAAACATGATAACGTTGAACTGGGAAGATATCTGTTTACAAACATTGCTTTTGTTATTCAAATGTGCCAACCACAGAAACAAAAGACCTTTTGTTTCGACAGCCAATGAGTCTCTGGTTGGCACATGAATGACAACAGGTGACGGAACGATATCTTTGCTACCGTGAAATTTTCTTCAACTGACTAATCCCTATGTAATTATCGTTAAAGTACTTACTCACGGGAATTGTTGATCTGTACTAAAAATTCGATCTACAATGTTGTCTAGCTGGCAATCAGATGGCCGGGCAAACACTTTTATGTCGTTTTGCCGATTGCTGCTTAATGGAATTGAGCGTCACTTAATCAGTGCCCATCATTTATTTCAAGCTGATTGCTTTCTGCAACGGATTCCCTTGCTTGTGTTCGGGGCCGAGTCTCCAAAACGCCCAACCCCTCGCTGTTGAAATTGTCCAAGAATCGGTTATTTCCAACGAAAACTAAATCAAAGAGGCCTCCGTGGTTACGATCAATTGGTTCGGATTGATCGAGTCCTTCTAGCATTGCTTGCAATGGTTGCGTAAATCGAACAACGTCAACGTCGTTAGCATATGTTAAAAATCTTTCAGCGCTTTCGAGAGCTGATTCCATGTTTTTAATTTCCTGCTGAATCGTGGCCCTCTTGCTTGCTATACTTGACAGAGACCTATTCGTTTCATTCTGCACTGCCGCCATAAGACTGCGTTTCTTCGCTTCAACGGTTTTCATTAACTTGTCTGTAAACTTATCGACATCTCGTTCCATTTTTGCGCCGTCTTGGACAACTTGAGCACACTCTTCTTCAATTTGAGCGACCAAATTCATCTTTGCTTGTAAGGTTTCTTTTGCCATTTGCAACTGACTTCTTACCTCTAGGGCTTCTTCTTCGATTGATGACACTTCTTGCTCTTTAGCTGCGTGAGGCAAAGTGACACAGGTTTGACGACCTGGGGACTCTCCAACTTTCTCATTAACGAATTGCATCTCATCTTTCTCTGTCCCAACTTCTTTTTGCATGGACCTAGATTGCTTCAAAACATCTTCGCGGTCTTTGTTTTGAAACTCTTTCGTGGACACAACGCGGTGGTCGTCATACATTCTCAACATGCTGTGGCATTTGAGGCATTTTTCACAAAACAATATGCAACACTGGAAGCAGTAAAACGATTCCGGGCATTTCTTGTCACAGTTTCCGCACGTTACTTGAGTTTGGTTAGTCAGGGCATCGATGAACCTTTCGAGATAGGAATTGGTTGGAAGATCCTTTAGATCGCCACTAGCAGGAAATCTGCTTCGTCTTTGACACTTCGGGCATCTCAGCGCTTCATGTCCATTATTGTCTCGGTGCCAGTCTTTTAAACATTGCAAGCAGAAACTGTGTAAACATGGAAGATGTCTTGGATCATTAAAAATCTCCTGGCACAACGGACACGAGACTTCTTCACGGAGATTGTGAAGTAATTTTTGAACATCCATGCTGAACTGGTCATGATATTTGCGGGGAGTAATTAATTTAAGAGTCTCGTGATTTTCTATGTTTAGCTTTTCCAAGAATCAGGTGATGTTTTGACCAATAATAGTGCCCTATTTTAAGAGCCCGTTGGTTGCAATTGTTTTGATTTGCTTTTGTGATTCTCAGAAATGTGCCCGTGACGTGTTGTTTCAGCAAGAGCTTTCAAAGCGGCAACAAAGAGCTACAGTAGGTCAAACAACTGAACCATACTGATTGCAAAGATTCGATTGCATATTTGCTTAGATGTAGATTGGCGACTTAAAATCATGAACTTCTCCGAATTTATTTTATTTTTATTATTATTATTATTTTTTTAACAGCTACTCAAGAGAGTTTGATAGACACAAAAGTCTCGTCATAAGTTAGGATCCGGTCAGTATAAAATAAGGGGAAAAAAGTAAAATAAGTATAAAAATATATAAATAAAGTAAGGCAAGTGATAAAGCACTCGCTGACAATGACAGGCACCTCAAATGAATCAGTTTGCTAATCGACATGGAAACTAGGAAAGGAACAGTGTTTTCGCATGAGTTTCCACTCGTCCAACAAATCCAACTGAGGCAAAAGAAGACCAAACGAAAGGTTACAAGCTCTTTATTTTTATTTTGGATGTAGCCTTTCCGAGTTTGAGGCTTCTAGCCGGAAACCTTTACAGACGTTTCTAGTGAGCTTTGCTGAATTTAAATGAAAGGAAAGATCATTTAGCCTGGCGTACCTTATGAGCGGGGATACAATGGATTTAAATGCCCCCTCTCTCGTTACCTATTCCACATTGCGGGAGGTATTAAATTTTGCAGAAGCAACAGTGCTTCTTCTACATTAAGTAAGGGTTAAAATAAACAATAAGCACGCATAGGGTTGCCATCTCTTTAGTTTTTTTTTTTTTTTATTTCACCCTCGGTTTTCACACAATCGTTGCCTGGCAAAATGCCTCGATGATACAGTTGGGTGACTTCCTTTTAATTGCAAGTGCATGAATGCTTCAGATTGTCATAGAAAAAAAGCGAGGTTGTGTGAAATGTTTGGTAATAATGGCAATCGACAACATCCAGATTATTTCAGGCTTCACAGTGGGTGAACTATTAACTGCAACAACAAGGATTACGTGAATTAAATGACGAAAGGTCCCTAAAAGATGCCGCCCTGTGATTATGGAGATTTCAAAGCCAAGGCCTGTAGCTTAGGATAAATCTCGGCTAAAAGACAATTTTTTAGGAAATAATTACAGACCTGTCGCCAATAATTTTTAAGTAAAAAATTGGTGCCAAGAAGATTTTTACCCGTAGATTTTAGCCTTAGACCTTGCACATCATAGCCTCCTTCGCAGCGTTCGAAGGAGACTATGTACATCACCGCTTGTTCAGAATCTTGTCACAAACGCTTCGATTTGTGTGACCTGATGCTATACATCACAGGTGTCGAACTACAGTTCTAATACCGGGTGCTCAGACTCTGCTAGCGATTCTTCCGATTTCGAAGGACCTATAGGAGGCGCTTCCATCGGTGATTTAGTACAACCCTATTCGGAAATTCATCCGTTGTGTTTCCAGCCTCCACCAGTTCATGGGAGATAAAACCTGAAATTCCGATCTGTGGAAGGTCGAGTCAACCGGACGTAAACACTTTTCGCGTTTCAAACGTTTCATAATTTTGCACATCTTCTATCATTTTAACATGATATCATCTTAAAGAATAGGAAAGAATCTTGGAACGACTTGCACTCACGGTAATTGCAATGATTTAAATTCAAATTGAAAACTGAAATTTCAGATAAGGATTTTTTTTGTATAAAATAAAACCCGTCAACAAATTGATGTGGACATCCATTAACGACGCAACACCAACAGGGACGGCGGAACGTATTTTGTATTGGGGAGGGGGGTGGGGGACTAACAAGAAAGCGCCGGAGACGCTAACTCGTAGGGGGTTCTTGGAGAGGTCTCCGCCAGAAAATGTTGAAATCTTGATGCTCGGAGATGCTACTATCCGCATTCTCGGCAAGATATCAAAATAATAAACGTGGATCAACCGTAAAAATCGTTTTGTTTATTTTGCTTTTTTGCTTGAAATTGGGGTTGCTAGGGCCCCCACAAACCCCTCCCCCCCTCCCCCCTGCTCCGCCTTGCCTGGCCAAGCATCAAACCTGTGAAAATCATATTGCTATTACAACAGTTTTACCTCCTATTTTCCAACATAAGAGGTTTAATAGGAAAAGTAGCATATGCACTGTACCCTGGACTCTTTGAACACACTTTTTCGCGAACTAAATTTTCACATGCAAACATGTTCCACACCTGTGACGTATCAACCCAAATGATCCCAAAATGGCGCGTTTTTTAAATTCATAAAAAAATGATTTTTTAACTTAAGACCTTATTTTTTTTAAAACCTTGTCTTAGCAAGGAAGGCACACTAAAAATACAATAGAAAAGCAAGAAATTTTCGTGAGAATTGCCCTTTATTTGGGGAACATTGAAAATCTGGTGGCAAAATATGTCCAGAGACATGTCCAGAAATTTACATAATTAATTAGATGTAGATCAATTCTGATAATCCGTGGGTCATGAAGTGTTTCCTTGCTTTTTTCCTAGTTGGTTACTATGACCAAACAAAGATTCAGTGGTGAGATGCATTTTGAATGAGAATAATTAGCAACAACCTTTGTACTTACCGCTGCAATAGTCTTTTCCATGTCCTTCATATCCTTCGGGGCATACACACTCAAAGTCTCCATCGTTATTAACGCAGGTCGCTTGTGGAGCACAGGGATACTCTTCTGCGTCACATTCATCGACATCTGCAATAAATCAGTCTAAAATGATCATTTAAAACTTCAATTTCCATTGATGCGCTTGTCGTGGGATGCAGGATGGGGGAGGGGGAGGGATTGGACTTTTAGGGAGATTTTCTGAACCTGGCGCGTGGAGAAAAGGGCTGTTGAGCTTTTCTTATTCAGAACATCGTTGATGTTGTATATGCGAAAACGTTTCCGTCAAAATGGCAAGTCACTCGAGAGATAATTACACTCGACAAGAACAATGCCGCTTTGTGAACAAGAACACAGGCAAGCTCGATATAGTTCCTAATAAAGGTTTGATTATGTTGTTACCTCACCTAGCCATGCTTTATTAACCGCGCGGTCATGGGCCGAGCGCGGTTCTTGCTCTGCAATCGGTTTATTATTTATTAACCGCGCGGCCATGGGCCGAGCGCGGTTCTTCTCTGCAATCGGTTTATTTTATTTTTTAACCGCGCGGCCATGGGCCGAGCGCGGTTCTTGCTCTGCAATCAGTTTATTTATTTTTTGTGTCTTATTGAAACATGTAATCGTGACTTTAAACAAAGAAAGCTAAGACTATTACGTCATCGAAGATTTCACAACGGTTCTGACTGATGGTGCAATCGGAGATTTGGCAACGGCTATAAGTAATGGTGCAATACCTTTGTGTGCAGCCGTTGTTGTCAGTTTGTTGTGCTACAGATTGGTCAAGTGATTTTGGTTCTATAGCCATCAGTGAATCAACAAGGACTGCTTTGGAATGTGTACTACGTTGCGACCATAGTGGTAAGAAAACAGATAAAATTTAGTTTTGTTGGTAAGCAGCCCCAAATTTCTATTCGGTCATATAATCAGTGGCACTTCGAATCACGCAACTTATTATGTTTACAGGTATTCGCCAAAAGCTGTTAAAACGTTAATGTACTTAAAATTTTATGAATATTCCTTTTTTTATTTAGTACAGGATATATTGCCTTTTTGTGTCATTTAAGCGGTTGATTCTAAGCGAGTATTGAATACATAAAAGGTCATTATGTCATCTATGGAATGTGTCGACGTTTCAACTTAGGTAGGGAAATAAGAGAAATAACCACCGTACTAAAGATAGCCGTGGACAACGTAATTTTTAAATTAAGTGACGCGTGTGACTACTGTGCTAGGCCTTTACTCTTGTAAAAAAACAATTAAATTTAATCGCGACTTTTAGGAAAGAAAGCTGTAAGTTGTTAAAAGTGTTATTATCGTATCGGTCATACCCATAGATATTCTGATGACATTTCCAGATTAATTAAGACCATTACGTCATCGGAGATTCATCAGAGATTTCACCTCGGCTATAAGTGATGTGCAATAAGTTCGTGTGCAGTCGTTGTTGTCAGTTGTTGTGCTACAGATTGATCAGGTGATTTTGTGTCTATAGTCATAGTCAATCAACAAAGACTGCTTTGGAATGTGCACTACGTTTCCACTATAGTGGTAAGAAAACAGATAGATTTTCAAAGCGCGGTTTTAAGATCTGAAATATCTTCTTGTTCAGCAAAAAAATGCAATTTGGAATTTACGAAATTATAGGAATCTTGAAATGGATTCCGAACTATGGTGCCCACTGGCACATATCCAAAAGAAGGTACCACGTGTCCGCGTTCATTTCGCGCCATTCAAGGAGGAGGAACAATTTTGTTAGAGTAAAAGAGAGATTATGGTCAATCCTGTGAAAAGATAGGGCAAGTCGAACCAATTCACAACTTTCATGTTGATTTATGGATGAAAACACATGACATGCAGCTAACAGCCTCGAGCAAGAGAGGACGATGGGACATAGCACATCTACCAGGCATGGGCCTGTTCCAATGAATTTTTTTTAAAATCTTAATTTAGCCCATAGTATGCGTGGTTAGTTTAAGGAAGACATCTGATTGGTTATCACTGGCTGCGCGACCATGGGCACGAAACAAAAATAAATGGGGCATGGCGGGATGTGCTCTCTCCCATCATCCTCACTTGCTCTGAGGCAAGTTCATCCCATGCTCCTCCAGTCAGTGAGGTTGCTATGGTTTATCTGGTGACCACCTTTTTGATAACGTTGATATAGATAGATAGATAGATAGATAGATAGATAGATAGATAGACAGATAGATAGATAGATAGATAGATAGATAGATAGATCGTTTCCCTTATTTCTTGGTTCCCTTTTCACTTCGGTCCGCGTTGAACGGACCAATTGAGTGTTTTGAAGAATCGTTAAATCCGCCATTTCCCATTTTGTTCGCCCGGTACACGTTGAAGGAGAATCTCGTGAGACAGTGGTCAACCCTGTCTGGGATCGCCACCGAATTTGAACGCAGGCGCTACAAGAGACAAATAGACAACTTATTTTTATTCGCCATTTACTTGCAGTTAAAGAGAGAAGCGATTCATCGTAAAGTCCCCGGGATATCCGTAAGATCCGGCCAATCCGAACCCTCCCGAGAACTTTTCGGCCAGCTCGCTCAACTCATCTTGCATTGAAATATTCATGAGGTACGACCTGGCCGAAGAGTTTTCCGACCGGGACCGAAATGGCCGGGACTCGAGAACTTTCCGAAAACAAAATCGATATCATCATATCATATAAGCTCTGTAAGACAAAACTAAACTGCAAGTAGATTGTGAATGATCTATTTATAGCCGAAGAGAGAAGTTATGTGATGCAATATTCATAGCATCTCCGCGAAATCCGTGATATCCGCTTTTTCCGACCAAGCTGAGATAATAATCAAGTGTCACGTGGGACGACAGAGCGATACGAATAGCCGTAACATCCGGCCAATCCGAACCCTCCCGAAGACCTTTCTGTCGAGAAAGTCGGATTTATCGGATTTCCCGAAGATGCAACGAATATCTAACGATGTAAAACAACTTACAGTTAAATTGACAAGTTATATGATAAGATATTCATGGCATCTCCGGGAAATCCGTGAAATCTGACTTTTCCGACCCCTTCTGAGATAATAATCAAGTGTCACGTACCGAAATGGCCGGGAATCGAGAATTTTCCGAAGACAAAATAGATATCACATCATACAACCTCTGCAAAACAAGACAAAACTGCAAGTAGATTGTGAATGATCTACTTACAGCCGAAGAGAGAAATTATGTCATGCAATATTCATAGCATCTCCGGGAAATCCGTGATATCGGCCTTTTCCGACCCAGCTGAGATAATAATCAAGTGTCACGTGGGACCACAGAGCGAGACGAATAGCCGTAACATCCGGCCAATCCGAACCCTTCCGAAAACCTTTTTGTCGGAAAAGTCGGAAACCATCAATATCTGGTCAATATCCGGAGAATGGTAACAAGAATAACAATAACCATCAAACGGAAAAGTACTGGACTATTCAAAGGAAAGTTTAAACAGAACATAACTGATAATAATAATAATAATAATAATAATAATAATAATAATAATAATATGTTTTGTAAAGATATTGATAATACTTACAGTAGTAAAGAGAAGTAGACTGTTTAAATATTCATATCCCCGTGAAATCCGTCTTTCCCGTCTTCCAGTTTAGGATTAATTCAAGGGGGGACACTTGCAGTGTCACTGATTTTCGGGATGTAATACATCATGCAAAGTGCATACTTATTTGAGAAGGAAAAGACGGATTTCACGGATTTGACGGGGATATGAATATTTAATTCTTTTTACTTCTCCTTACAACTGTAAGTATAATATATAGTATGTATTATAATAAGAAAAGTGATAGTACTTACAGTAGTAAAGAGAAGTAGACTGTTTAAATATTCATATCCCCGTGAAATCCGTCTTTCCCGTCTTCCAGTTTAGGATTAATTCAAGGGCGGACACTTGCAGTGTCACTGATTTTCGGGATGTAATACATCATGCAAAGTGCATACTTATTTGAGAAGGAAAAAGACGGATTTCACGGATTTGACGGGGATATGAATATTTAATTCTTTTTACTTCTCCTTACAACTGTAAGTATAATATATAGTATGTATTATAATAAGAAAAGTGATAGTACTTACAGTAGTAAAGAGAAGTAGACTGTTTAAATATTCATATCCCCGTGAAATCCGTCTTTCCCGTCTTCCAGTTTAGGATTAATTCAAGGGCGGACACTTGCAGTGTCACTGATTTTCGGGATGTAATACATCATGCAAAGTGCATACTTATTTGAGAAGGAAAAAGACGGATTTCACGGATTTGACGGGGATATGAATATTTAATTCTTTTTACTTCTCCTTACAACTGTAAGTATAATATATAGTATGTATTATAACAATAGTGATAGTACTTACAGCAGTAAAGATAAGCAGAATGTTTAAATATTCATATCCTCGTGAAATCGGTCTGATATCACGGATTTCCCGGACATACTATGAATATTGCATCACATAACTTCTCTCTTCGGCTTTAAGTAGATCATTCACAATCTACTTGCAGTTTTGTCTTGTTTTGTAGAGATTATATGATGTGATATCGATTTTGTCTTCGGAAAATTCTCGATTCCCGGCCATTTCGGTACGTGACACTTGATTATTATCGCAGAAGGGGTCGGAAAAGGCGGATATTACGGATTTCCCGGATATGCTATGAATATTGCATCACATAACTTCTCTCTTCGGCTGTAAGTAGATCATTCACAATCTACTTGCAGTTTTGTTTTGTTTTACAGAGCTTATATGATGTGATGATATCGATTTTGTTTTCGGAAAGTTCTCGAGTCCCGGCCATTTCGGTCCCGGTCGGGAAACTCTTCGGCCAGGTCGTACCTCATGAATATTTCAATGCAAGATGAGCCAAGGGAGCTGGCCGAAAGGTTTTCGGGAAGGTAAGGATTGGCCGGATCTTACGGCTATTCGTCTCGCTCTATCGTCCCACGTGACACTTGATTATTATCTCAGATGGGTCGGAAAAGGCGGATATCATGGATTTCCCGGAGATACTATGATTATTGCATCACATAACTTCTCTCTTCGGCTGTAAGTAGATCATTCACAATCTACTTGCAGTTTTGCCTTGTTTTGCAGAGGTTATATGATGTGATATCGATTTTGTCTTCGGAAAATTCTCGATTCCCGGCCATTTCGGTACGTGACACTTGGTTAATATCGCAGAAGGGGTCGGAAAAGGCGAATATTATGGATTTCCCGGATATGCTATGAATATTGCATCACATAACTTCTCTCTTCGGCTGTAAGTAGATCATTCATAATCTACTTGCAGTTTTGTTTTGTTTTACAGAGTTTATATGATGTGATGATATCGATTTTGTTTTCGGAAAGTTCTCGAGTCCCGGCCATTTCGGTCGGAAAACTCCTCGGCCAGGTCGTACTTCATGAATATTTCAATGCAAAGTGAGCTGAGGGAGCCGACCGAGAGGTATTCGGTTCGGGTTCGGGTTAGCCGGATCTTATGGCTCTTCGTACAGCTCTTTCGCCTGACATGCCATTTGAATGTTATTTGAAATCAGCCGGAATAGCCGGATTTCCCGGAGATGCTATGAATATTACATCACATAACATCTCTCCTCAACTGTAAGTGGCTTCACACAGGTCTACTTGCATTTTTGTTTTTGTTTCGTTTTGTTTTTGCTTTGTTTGCTAGGGTTATATGTTGTGATTTCGACCGCGTCTCCGGAAAATCCTCGAGTCTCGGCAATTTCGGCCCCTTCCAGAAACTTTGCGGCCAGCACTCTCGTCTCACATTTCACATGCATATTGATGATAAATAGTCTGGTCAAAAGGTCTTTGAAAGGGAACGGAAAATAACCGGATCTCAATATCATACTACAGAACCTCTCCTTTAACTGCAAGTTTACTACATGCATTAAACCCTAAATCGATGACCAGTTTATTCGTCTTCGATTCTCGTCTAGCTCTGTCACTGGAAGGTGCTCCATCGATAACTTCTTGAGAGAGCCCGGAAACGACGGATTATTTGGCTGTTCCGAAATTGTGTTTACATTATTGTATTGTATCGTTTTTCTCTTTCGCCCAAAATGATGCAGATATGTCCAGAAATGCCTCTAATTAGATGCACGCCGTTTTAATAAGCGTCGAATGATGGCCACTTGAAGTAAGGCCTATTTTGTTCTTTTTCGCGTTCTTTTTTTTTTGGTTTGTTTGTTCGATTCTCCGGTTAATGTGAGTGTCTGTTTTGTTTTTGTTTTCGGTCACCGCGCATTTCCCTGGGGTATTTGGATGCCGCCGAGTAAGGTGCATCCGCGACAAATTTCACGTGACGATGCAGTATTGTGAGTGCGAAATGCGTGTGCAACGTGAGGTACAACTCTCTCCGTCGGTCTTGGGCTTCAATTTGCAAGACGCGCGATTCTTGCGATACAGCAATTTCAAGTACGTTTACTTCAATGCATGGAATGTTATTTCAACTTTTAACTGAATGCTAACTAAGAAAATTCCCCTGTTTTTCAGGCATTCCAAACGCAGCATTTTTCTTT
>NC_090888.1:13684405-13691905 GCF_036669925.1 Montipora capricornis | reverse complement strand
CGAAACAAGGATACGAGATCCGGGAACCGAACTCAGGACCTCTTGCACCAAGGCCGCTTACTAACGGACTGCGCCATCTTTGCCCCTGATAGAAAGGAAGACATTTTTAGGAACAATACTTCTCATATCATCCATTTGAGGTCCAATTTGTTCCGCTCGGGATTCGGAACTCGGAACAGTTGGTTCCCATGTGATAAAAGTAAAGTAAAGTAACGATATTTAACGTCGATAACTCGTAGCAGTAATTCAGCTGACAAACCTGAAGTCGACGGTGCGCTCATTTTACTCCCCCCTCTCCATCAGTGCTCCGCTTTACGGGTATTTAAAGCTACTTAGCTACACGGAAAGGAAAGAAATCGAATGTTAATTCATATGCAAATAGCGTTATTGAAAGTTCGTTCGCGTTATTGAAGTTCATGCAAGTGCTAATGAACGTAGTTTGGACTGTTGACGTAAATGAATGTATCTTTTGCGTAAATGAACAGCAAAAGGTGTAGTTCCCAGATCACCCATTAAGGTCCAATTTGTTCCGCTTGGGATTAGGAATTCGGAACAATTGGTTCCCTTTTTAACAATAAAGGACCATTTTGTTCCCTATCTTTATAAAAGCACGTTCCCATTTTATCAAAAGGAACACATGTTTAGGAACAATAGTTCCCAAATCATCCATTAAGGACCAATTTGTTCCGCTCGGGATTCGGAACTCGGAACAATTGGTTCCCCTTTTAGCAATGAAGGACCATTTTGTTCCCAAGTAGTATGAAAGCACGTTCCGAATTCATCAAAAGGAACACAAAAAAGAGGAACAATCTGTTCTCGCTTTTCAAGAGGGGACCGTTCCAGAACCAAGAAAAGGAACACCTTTGAAAAACAAAATGCGCTCAAAAACATCGTTAGTTAAAAAGAAAGAAGCCAAAAAGCGACTAAAATATCACCTTGTGGAACACAATCGAATGCCGAAATTTTGCTGACGAAATACAACACTCAACTCGAAAAAGGAAACAAAATTGAAATTTGGGAAATGTTATAGATAGATAGATAGATAGATAGATAGATAAGGTCTTTAATAAAACCAGAAACAACAAACGTGTAACTTTACAATTTATAGTCATTTAAGATCCGTCAACAGTTCTTTAAACGGTTCATAACATTTGGATTCTTGGTTAAAGACAATTTACTTTATTATTATTTGACCTTAGATTACCTTCACAGGTCTGTTTTTCCTTGTTGAAATGAAATCCATATTCACAGTAGCATGTGTAATCACCATCCCGGTTCACGCATTCGTAATAGTTGTAAGACCCGCAGGGTTTCTCTAATGTCGTGCACTCATTGATGTCTAAAAAAATAATAACAATTTTGAGAATGATTTATGATGTGGGTTGCAAAGATAGCTCCACAGTAAATTTTATTTACACTAGTACTAAACCGAAGGTGTTATTTTTTTCCACCACTCTTTTTCTGGACAATCGTAGTAAATGTTATAAAACTGAGTGGGATGAAAGCCCGGGGGGGGGGGGGGGGGGGACTCCCATATGAAACAGACGGGGATGCTCGTCGGAAATTTTGAATTTAACCCCTAAAGGAGACCAATCTAGGCGTGGCTTAAGCAAATTTTGACCCCTAAAAGAGACCGTTTAAAAACACAAAAATACGACACGCAATGAGTTTTAATGATAAAAAGGCATAATCATCGAATGCTTTTATCTAAAAAGAAAATTTAAAAGGAAATTTGACTTCTGTTTCTCTTCGCGTAATTCTGTGTTACTTCGCGGAACCCTAAACGAGACCTTGGTGGCATGAAATATTGGCGCTTTGCCCGGAACACCCTAAGCGAGACCAAAATCCAGAATTTGCCCCCCTAAGCGTGGCGACGAGCATCCCCGTCTGTTTCATATGGGGATCCCCCCCCCCCCCCCGGGGATGAAAGGAGCGTTTCAGCGAGGCCAACAATAATCATAGGTAAAGATAAGGCGCATGTTGTGGCTTGTAAGACTTTCCACTTTTATAAGCTCTGTACCTTCGCACATATCTTCACCAGGTGCATAGTCCACGTGATTGAAACCTGGAATACATGTACACTCAAATGATCCAACTGAATTTACACATGTCTGTCCAGTGTATCCACATTCCCCAAGCAGACATTCATCCACGTCTTGAACATATACATGCAAGAAAACAAAATGATGAATAACAGGATGTGTACGAGGCTATAAGTGCTATATTTGGTGGTGGTCCCTTTGGTCCTTGGTCACCGGAGGAAGCCGGGTTAATTTAGAGAAGTAGGTAAGCTGTCATTAAAACTAGACATAGAGCCTTCGAGGCTAGCTCTTGGGCATAATAAGGTACCTATTAAATTGTTTGACACACTTGAAAAAACAAAAGTTTTATTACGGCTTTTAAACTTTAACTAAGGATTGCCGCACACGATAAAAACGCGAAAGCATTCGGGCCTTAATTACAGTGCAACGGGCCATACCGTGGCCACCCAACAAAATTTCATATTTGACAACTACGTGTAAATACGTCAACTCAACAACCCATGCAACGGAGTTCCACTTACAACCGTACGAACTTTGCAAGGAGGCGTGACTGTCAATAAAATTCGCATACCCTTATTGGCGGATAATTTGTAAAAAAAAAAAAAAAAAAAACTTTTTTTAGGCGGCCACGGTAAGGCGCGTCGCACTGTAAGGAGGTAATGCGTAAATGCTTTTCACCATCACAAAATCACGTAAGCAATCCTGCACATACCTGAGCAATTCTTGAACGGATCTTTTCCATTAAACCCAGTCTTGCATCGGCACTCGAATGATCCATTTAAGTTATTGCAGATGGCGTTTTCAGGACAAATTGTTTTGTTAGCGCACTCATCTATGTCTTAAAACCACAAAAATTGTGAGACCATTGAGAATCGAAAAAAACGTATCTTACAAAAACTACGCTTATTTCTACCTTTAGTGATCCACCTAATATTAATTTTACTGCATCGTGATTCAAGGTTGATCAAACAATGCTCGACTGTGACTGAACAATACACAAGGAGGCACTGCTTAACTTTAATGCTCAGTTTTTGCGATGCTATAATCATTAACCTGGAAAACTGAAAATTAAATGCTACTTTATGAATGATGTTTCATTGGTTTCGTCTTTTAAAATAAGCTTGATCTTAGTGATATTTTTTTTAACATATCTCGCTTATACTGTTAGTTCCGATGCAACTTTAAAAAAAAAAAGTTCTGGTGGCATGGTGATATTATGAAGGTCAGGGGCACCCAATGGAACGTTTCCTTAAATGATATGTTCGGAAGGCCTTTAATCACTTGTTTCTTTCGAGATTTATAAAAAAATGTCCTTTGAGTACCGAAAAAAAGGCCAGCTATGATTTTCGCAAAGGATACAATACTTAGGAAGTTCGTGAACTGGACAAGTTCCCCTAGAATAACCGAATAGATTAAAAAATATGTATAGAGCAGCCTAGCTAAAATGAACCTACAAAGCTAGCGCTTTAAAAGCACTCTCGGAAGAGCTTAGAACAGCGTTTAAGAGCATTTGAGAGAAAACCGTGGCTGGGTGCCCCTGGAACGTGACGATGACAATGACGATTATAATGGAAGCGATACCTGGTGCAACTCATTAACTGGAACTGCAGATCTGCTTTATCCCTTACAAAACCGATGATAATTATGATATCGTAGAATTACGACGATTTTACTGAAAAATTTCTATATAAATTGGATGAATGACTTACCAAACAAGCTGAATCAACTCAGCTCATATCATCAAAAAAGAAATTCTCTGCTTGTGAAGGTAGCCAGGGAAGGAAGGGGAAGGGTGGGGGGGGGGGGGGGGAAGGAGCACTTGGGGATCCCAAAGAGAACTGGCCAGCAAAGTATAAAACGTATGCCGGGATTAAACTGCACCATAGCAGCCAGTACCTGAACATGTAAACCCGTCTCCACTGAAACCATTTTTGCAACGACATTTATACGAGCCAAGATTGTTGATACATTCGGCATCTTTGGAGCACTGATTACTACCATAAGTCGCACATTCATCAAAATCTAAAACACGTAAAAAAAGTAGTCAATTCAAGAGTTTTTCTTTTCACGACAGTGAAACATGAATGGTTACTATTCCACTAATAGATCAGTGCAACAAATACGTTCATTGATGAAATGGTATGTGAAATGAAACATATTTTGAACTGCGGATATGAAATCAAGTGAAGCTATAATCATATCTTGTGAAATGAACAACTGCGGATATGAAATCAAGTAAATCTATCATCATAGCTTCACTTGACTTCATATCCGCAGTTCCATGTATGACTCGTTTCATTTGATCATTTCGTTGTTGATTCATTCATCACGGGAACATTATAACCCAAAAAAGACAAGCTCTCAAAGTTAGTAGTGGCTTCATAGCTCAGTTGATTACAGCGTCGCACCGGTATCGCGAGGTCACGGGTTCAAACCCCGCTTCTCTATATATACGCAATTATTACAATTGCGTTCATAACTACGGAGATCATAGCTTCACTTTAAAATAAGTTCATGCGAACGGACAATGATAGGAGACGAAAGTATCGTTGTAGTGTCCTGGTTTGACCGGTTTACTAAGCCGCGCGTACTAAATGTTTATCCACGTAACAACTTGTGTGTATTTGACCAAAACAAAAGAGAGAGAGAGAGAAAAAGAAGTTCTTGCTTGCCTTACCAACGCAGTTGGTGGATTTACCGGTATAACCGGGTTTGCAGTGACACGAGTATGACTCTTTTCCATCGGCGTTCTTTATGGTGTTACATTTTGCTCTTAGGTAATCACAATCTGGCTTTGCTTTCATGCACTTAGTCTTAGCTGAAAGGAAAAAAACAAAACAAAGAATGCTTTTTGTTTAAAATTAAACGTACATTAAGTATCCATTACATGGGGAAGGGAGCAAGGCGTGGCGTTGAGTTGTGGTCAGGGCGCGTTAGTTTCATTTTTACACAGACAAAAAATGGCTACGCTAATGTAGATCTGGGAACTAGATACTAGCTGCTTGACTTGGGGCCGGTTACTGTCCCAATATGTGTCGATTGACAACGATACTTTTTTCTGTCGTTATGATGACAACACACTTTGATTTCTGAAACTTAGCTATTTGTTTCCCTTTCCTCGTCTCTATAGCATGTTAGAAGAGCAGTCTTCAGGATAATTGGATCATAGTCTGATAAATTGCTCTTCGGGGCGGACTGAATTTTTGAGTTCTGTCGACTTTAGAGAAACTAGCCTCACTCCCATTTCACATTGGATGGCTTCATAGGTCAGTTGGTTGAGCGTTGCACTGGCATCGCAAAGGTCATGGCTTCGTTGAATTTGTGTCTATATAGAGAAAATAGCTTTGATAGTCCAGTTAAGGGCGAGGGTCGCTTCTCGATTTCGTCTAGAACCAGAACTATACTTAAACATCTATATTTACTAGCTTCGTACTCGCCGACATTTTTGGACGCCGATAGAGAGATTTAGCAATATGTTTACGTGAAAACGGCAAATGTCCGAATTGCCGTTTCACGTGTTACGTAAAATAGAGAGAAGGTTGGGACTTTAACGCGTGACCCACGGCAAGTCGATTATTTAGTAACTAAAAAGCAAAAACAAAACTCGGAGTCTTTCTAAACATTGTATGCAGGGAAAGACGGTATATAAAATGATAATCCTTACCTGTCAAGTTTTTTTTTTTCCGCAAACAATTTCTTATGTTGAAGAAAACGGGAAGAAAATTTCACGTATAAGGCAAACGCGCCAAAAAAAAAAAAAGCCAATTTTCACGTAGAGACGGTAAGCGGCAGCCGGCAAATGTAGAAAATGGCGGGAAAATCATGGTCACGTGGTCACTTTTGCCGTTCGCGTTTCACGTAAATGCGATGCTAAATCTCTCCAATGTTATAACGATATTTCTTGCTTACAAGCATTGACTTCACATTTCTTTTGATATTCAAATTTGCCAACGATGGAACTAAACAAAATCATTGTTTCAACAGCCAATTAGGTTCTGGTTGCCACATTAATAACAATGGGTGACGCCACAAGAAACATCGCTATTAAAGCGCGCGTTTCGCTGAGTCGAATTCAGTGAAATTGAAGGTTGCTTTGAAAGAGATGATTTTCAAGATTATAGACGACAGCCTATGCTCATTGTTACTATTTACGCCGCTCGTACGTTAACTTGACTTTTCCGAAAAATTGGCCAACGTCGTGATTTACTCATGAAAGCGCTGCCCCTAAGGAGTTGACAGTAAATATCAAAACAGCCATCTACAAAAGCTGGACCCCGAAGGACTGCATCGTATGACAATCCGTAATTGATCAAAAAATTAAAGAAGCCAAACTTTTCTTTTCTTAAGTCAAGTATTGACAAAAAAGGTAGTGGTTAAGACAAATTAAGACACTACGGATGATACTTCCAACATGCGACCCGTTCGCTCAATGAGGTTTCTTGGCGCTGTTAGCGTCCAACGTTCTCCATTCAAGGGCAAAAATAGTGAACGCAAACAGCACTTTGGAATAACCGCAATGAGGCGACTGCTCGCGGCTTCAATGCTTACCAGTGCATTTTTTGTTAGGTTTTCCAAAGAAGCCCGGTCTGCATGAGCAGGAAAAGCTTCCGTGGTTATCAGTGCAGATGGCATGTTTGGCACAGTTGTGCGCTCCGGCCTTGCATTCGTCAATATTTGCACAGGTATTGCCGTCCCCAGTGAAACCTTTTCGGCAAACACATTTAAACGATCCATTTGTGTTAATACACTCCATGCCATCTTTTCTTAAACCGCAATTGTTCTGGTTGTTGGTACATTCGTCCACGTCCTCACAGGAAAATCCATCTCCAACAAAGCCATTGTTGCAGCCGCAATCGTAGCTTTTCTCAGTGTTTATGCAAGTGGCCAGTTTATGACATTTGTGAATACCAAGCTCACATTCATCGGCAAGCGTACAGTTTTTGATCCCATCTCCTACATAACCCTCCTTGCACTCGCATTTGTAGCCACCAATAAAGTCCACGCACTGACCGAGTGATGTATGGCATCTACTGCGAATCTACAATGATATCCAAACGGTCATGGTATACCCTTAAAGACTGAAGAATTAATTATCAATAGCGCAAAGGTTAAGTTTACTTTGTAATCTATTTATCAGAGCTATAATTACATTGTAAGGGTTGATTGATTAAAAATTGTTTCATATTCATCCCAGGAAAGACCGGCTTACATCCTCTGGTTAAAGTGGGTGTAGTCCTAAGAGGGTATTGTGGATTGCATTGGACATTGGCTCTCAAAACGTCACTCCCGGAAACAACAGTTCTTATGCATCGCTATACACTCACCAGAGATGATCTAAAGTTCTATCAAAGTGATTCCCTGATCACCCTCAATACTGGATTGAGGAGTAATTACGATATACCATACCTTGGTGAGGCTCTTGCGCCTCTCTCATGCTCAAAAAGAGAGTGTCGAGTGT
>NC_090888.1:13674405-13679405 GCF_036669925.1 Montipora capricornis | reverse complement strand
AGGCTAAGTTAATGATTCTACTGTGTCCACCAGAGAAATCTACGCAGTTCCACTACCCTCTCGATCCTACGAAAATACGCGCAGAAGGCTCTATCCACAAAGACACCACTTACCAGGGGAGTGACAGGCAAGACTTTTACCGACACGGAAAAAAAAAAAAAAAAAAAGAAAAAAAAGTAAAAAATGAAAAAAAGAAAACAAACAAACTAAACGCAGACCTCGACTGGGTTTGCCTTATAAGGCAACCCAGTAATTACAGTAAATGTCCATTGAAAATTTTCAAATGATAATCATCGAATTGATTGCAGGTAATTTCCGATTTCATTCACATTCATAATACACGCGATTCTAAAAAAGACCCAAAATTGACAGGAAGACAGGGCTGAAATTGTGGAGTGGATACAGTGTGATGCCTGCCGGTGATAATAGTTATCGCCAACTTTGTACATTAATCCCTTTTGATTAAGACATGTTCTGGCATTGTGCATTCTACACAGGTATTACACAAAATCATTTCATGAAATTGTAGCATAATTTGTGCATCTAGAATGTGCCTTCATCAGTTGGGGAAAAGCATGACGTTGGTGGTATGAATTCTCACCAGAATTCTTTAGTCACTGAGAGTGCCTGACTTGCTGACTTGATTGAAGTTACTCTACAACGTGTGTGGTCCCCAAGGCTCGACATTTGCCCCCCATTCTGGGGCAAAACATTGACAGGTGCATTTAACCTTAACACTAGCAGTGCCGAAATTTGAAACCCCATTCAGTGTTTGAAGAGAGATATCAGATTGCTTCACACATCATCTAAATTGGACACCCTAGCGGCTTCGAAAAACGTGTTGCCTTTGGTAAGGGCCAGAGCTGGAAATACAGACATTATTTGGATTTTTCTAACGATCTTTTTTGGACATGCTACGAAGAAGAAAGGTATGGTCGAGTATTCAGTGAGGATGACTAGCGTTTTACTCATATCGACGTATATATCGACTTTTGGCGGAAAAAAATTTCGATGCTTTCTTCACTTATAAGCAAAGAGCTTGTTATGTTTCTTGCCATTAGTTTGATATGAGTTTCCATAACGCGCAAATATCATTGAGATGGTGAGGGCTAGGCTTTCGTACATTATACTTTTACTTTGCCACTGAAATGCTCCATTTTAAAGCTCCTTCTACCCCACTAAAATACTTGGTCTCCCTGCAAAAAGTTAATAAAATGCTTAGTTAATGCTCATTATACATAGGTATAAGGCTGTCAGTGAAATTTGAATGTTTTTACTTTCGACATTAAGACAAATGATGGCTAAGCTTTGCAAAAACGTATATGTACAACACAAAGGTAGTATTATAAGTTAGCAATATATGATATTTGAATTGTTCTTGTCGGTTTTTTCGTAGAACTTTCATTTTTTCTGTAAACAAAACTTGGGGGGGGGGGGAGGGGGGGAGATGCGACTAAAATTCTCTGTAATACTTAATGCTTTTGCCTCACTAAAATACTGGAAAAATTGTCAGCATAATGTACAAAAGCCTACTGAGGGCCAATGGTTTCCTTTTTTTAATGGGCCCTTATCTAGTGTTAACAGGGCCGCGTTCCAAGTTATTTCAACTTTTGCCTATCGTAGTAAAGCTGTTCATTGTTCATTGTTTAGCGGGTGGATGTCGTGGATTCATATTTGGAGTCGTCATGGTAACGAGAGACAACCTTGCTATTTTCCAAGTTTGTGAAGGAAATATCTTAATTAAAGGCCATATAGTCGCCTTAAACTGAAAGAATGAAAAGAAGGTAGACCTTGAAGTTACTTTAATTTCGGATACTTTCCTCAAAGTAACGTGTGCGCAGAACGTCCTACACAATATTAATAATTAATTCTGCAAAACACAAATTTGATTCATTGAAATGTTTCGTTGATTTCTCGGAGCGAAGTGCAGATACACAGACTTCACATTCATCACAATGTTCGATGTATCCCGCAAACAGTTTCGGGCTGTAGATAAGGCTACACAAAACAATAAATAAATTTGTCTTTCGCCTTTTGCAAATTCCCGTGGG
This sequence comes from Montipora capricornis, assembly GCF_036669925.1. Classification (NCBI taxonomy): domain Eukaryota; kingdom Metazoa; phylum Cnidaria; class Anthozoa; order Scleractinia; family Acroporidae; genus Montipora; species Montipora capricornis. The sequence goes on along the minus strand of NC_090888.1, from coordinate 13,677,354 downwards.
AAAGTTACTTTTAAATTTAATTTTATTTATTTCTTTTCTTTGTTTGTTTGTTTGTTATATTTTTATTTTCTTGATTTATTTTCCTTATTTTTTCCCACGACTCTAGGCACACCCACGACCCACGACCTCCACCCGCTAGACATCAGCCACGATATTTAGCTATGCTCCCGCACAGGCCATGTCAAGTGTCGACTAGGGTTAGGCATATGAAACAGAGGAGAAAATCATTCAACTCTCAGAAAAAACCTGGGGAAAAAACTGAATTTTTTAAATCGCGGACTACAAGTTAGACTCGGCTTAAATTAAAACCGCAAATATCTATTTAGGTCTTTCATTTACAGAGTGATGTTGATAGTGATGGCGATAGCATATGTGAGGCCACCCCAGGATTCGTGTATCACGGCAAAGGAAAGCCCAACCTGGTAAGTTGAAAACGCGAACCAAAATGCTGTTATTCTTCGTTGTAACTTGTACAGAACCCGGAAGAAAAATGACGCGCTTATTCTTAATTCTTATTTTACCAGACAAGGGAACAACAATTTGAATCATGGGAAGAGGACGAATTCAGCCCTGGAGAGCCCGTGCTTCCCGTTGGCTGTTTTAAGTACACCAAGGTTGAAGCGATATAAGTTATGTTTCCTTGAAAGAAGAGTTTTTATTTGTTGCAACTCGTTTGACTCTGAATGGCTTCTATAGACCCTTTCTCTATTATCTAACAAATTGAAGAGCCTATTTCTACGTTCAACACGGCATGTCACACTCAACAAATGTTGCACCTTGTGTCACGGGCTAACTTGTTATGTGATAGAAGGTAAGACAGATAGAGTCCATTTTTTTGCCAGCCTGCGAGAGCAGACGCTTTTTTCGGCTTCTCACATCGCCCAGGTTGAGGTGATAAATGGCACGAGGACATCAAAATTGACCTCTTTAGCTTGTACGTTTTGTTTTCCCACTGCACACCACGTGGCGTTCCCAGGTGAATTTTCCTTTTGTTTTTTCTTAAGTTATGCATACCTATGCATATGCATAAGACGACATTTAAAAGAAACTGTTCCTTAGAGTAACAGTATTATTTTTTTACAAACCTAAAGGTCCTGGCTAACTCATGCATTTCATCTGTTTCAACGCCAAGAAAGCGAGGTGTTAGAAATTGGGAGTGACAGTAGCAGTGGCGAGACTAGGACACCTAAAGTAAGTGATGAAATTCCAGAAAGCCTTTCTTGCATTTTATCAGACGGAACACTCCCATGCCATGGTAGAGGAAGGGGGAGGGGGGGGGGGGGAGCTAATCAATTAGTTAATTTTGTACCTCTTAACCTGTACGGTGTAAATTCCTGTTTTGTTGTTGTTTAGACATTGTACGGTGCCTTTCAGTGGAAAAATGTGTATGTAGCTAGACAAATTTGTCTGGAACAAGATTTCAGAAAGCATTGAACCCTCTCTTACACGGGAATCCCCTCCCCCTCTTGACTTAACCATTTCTATGTGTTTTCCAATTTTTTGTTTCTAACAAGCCTCGCACTTGCTTTCTTTAGGGTCCTTCGAGGAAAAGGGAAAAAACCGTTGAGTCAGTCCAGAAAAAGGAAGAAAGCAATAGTGATTTCAGACAGTGGACACTCAGATTCCGACTGTAATGTAAGTAAGAAAAGCACATCGATTGCTGTTTGTTACACTCCCTTGATGTTCCAATCATTTTTGCAGAAATCGTACTCCTTTTTGACTTACATCCAAAGAGCAGTTGCCCCTCTTTCTGGAACAAATAAGAATAAGGTCACCTTCCTCTTTAAAAATAATGCTCAGATGTTGCTACTATTTTGCATCTATAGTCTGCCGCCTTAAATTTTCATATACTAGGGTTTAATTAAACATGTAAGTTGGAAAACCCTACATAGACAAATCGTACTTGCTTAGACTATTGATCAGTGAGTACTTGTGACTTACATTGGGCTTCGGTCGATACTGGCTGACATTAATCTTCCTTACATTTTTAGGGATTTAATGGGTCTGGAAGTGACCAAGAGATATCAGAATTAGACGAAGGTGATGTCCATGCCCTTCCGCCTGTTTATTTTACGTCGAAGAAAAAAAGTTTGGGGACGGAGGAAGCGGCGAGACTGTTGCTTGGGAAATTAACGGAAGAACGAGTTGCCACTTTTAAGCCCTTCACCGTCTCGAGAAACAGTGTGTATGTTTTCCAATGCAAACGCCTCTCAAACATACATGACGTCCTTACGGATGGTTGTGGTGTATGGAAGGGTACAGGAACCAAAACCTTCTATGCAACGAAAGGGAACGATGGCTCTGTCGAAATAGTAGTGGACCCTCATGGAACTATACAGGAAAGCTATAAGACGGAGAGACGCTTCTACACCCACGCAAGATATAAAGATGTGAAAAAAAGATTTGTTTTGCTAAAAGGTAAGGTGCTTAAAGCATACTTTTTTCTAAAACTAGCTTTCAAGTTTGGTTGCCATCATGCATCATGAGAAATTTTAGGCGCTCCAAAGCTCAATTACAGTATTTCTTGTTTCTCCTGAACCGCAATCAAAAGCCTCTCTGTTTCCCTTTGGAGATCTTACTGTATTACCATAATATATATTCTCTCTTTGTTACCTTATAAAAAAAAATTATTCATTTGAGAGATCCCTCAGGCCACACCAACAGATTTTACGTTATTGCAATATATCTTCACCAGAGGAGGAAAAACACAAGAGGAAAAACCCCATAAAAATTCCAAGGGGAAAACGTCCTACCCTATGCAAAAAAGTATCAAAGACGAAATAAAGAAACTGGCGCAGGCTTCAAACCCAAAGGAGGTTTTCCACCGTCCCATCGAAGAAAAAGGAGGCGTGGAGAACATCCCAGAAGCTACCAGCAGGTGGCTGACTACAGACGGTCAGGCAGTACCACAGCCAGTAGTAGTAAGGCTTCTGATAGTCTAGTAGACCT
>NC_090888.1:13664405-13666905 GCF_036669925.1 Montipora capricornis | reverse complement strand
TCATTCAAATGTGCCAACCTGAGAAACAAAAGACCCTTTGTTTTGACAGCCAATGAGGCTCTGGCTGGCACATTAATTACAATAGGTGACGTCAACGATATCTTCGCTACATAGAGGGTCACATGTTGCGTCATAGCCGCCATGTTGGATAATGCAGACAATAGATCTATTTCCCTGGTTGTAATTTCCCACTTTAAAACATACTTCCGAGGCTTCTTTAGGCAACTTCGGATTGGTCGAAGTCAACAAATGATCTCCACATAAGTTCTGAGCCCGGGGTTTATTTTTGGAATCATTGAGTGATAATCGAGCTTATTTTAATGAAGGTCAATAATTACTGACAGCTCATACCTTTGCAACGTTCTCCGTTCCATACTTTCCTGGCTGAGCAATTAAACCGAGTAACTTTATTAAAAGGAATTCTGCTCTTCAAGCACAACTTTTTCTCCTTTTCCGAGCACTGATCAAAGTGTTCTTGGAAAAGAGAAAGCAACAAATTAGTTTTTCGACAAGAGAGTTTTCTCTCTCAACTACTTGAAACTTTTAGGGGTTAAAGGTGATTCCCTGCTTTTGCATTGCGCAAATGTACTGTGCATAATCCCTTGCGTCAATGCACATTGATAAAATGGTGGAATTTCATTGACGCCAAGCTTTATCCGTCAAGGAATGGCTATTTTGTTTCCTGAACGAATATGATGGCCCCATTTTTTATTTGATATTCATGCTGAAAATAGTTTTAAAAAAAAATCAAGTAAATTTTTCTTGTGGCTCTGTGTTATATCATGGATTACGTAAGAGATCGAGCTAAATTGTCCGATACTGTGGATGCGCGGCAATTTTCCAAATCTATTCGTACAATGAAAACAAGCACGGCCTCCCCTCCTCCCTTTTCATCAAAGTTTTATCATCATCTTGACACACGTTTTGACAGACGTTATTTGGCATAACTCATACTTTGGTAATCTTGACTGAAAAAATAGGCCGATTTCCGGATTCCGTCAGTATGATCAATTGTTTTAATAGTGGTTTCTGATGCCTTGGACACACGAATTTTAAAATATTTTAACGACCTAAAACTCTATGATACACTGTTATCTGCACTTTACCGCTTTACCTACTTCATTGTTCAAAGAGAGCTAAACCACTAAAGCCCGAGAATTTATATTTCAATAAAATCTGTTTGCATTAAATCTGAAAGGTTAAATTAAGGATTCTGGAATTTCTTTCTTTCTTTCTTTTTTTTCTTTTTTTTTACAACGATAAAATAGAAGAATAAATTTTTATGATGCTGAATTAAAAAGCTTAAGTGTAAGGATGCTTCATTGAAAACGTGGAGTTAATAACAGAGGGAATGAAACGGAAAGGTAAGTTGTAGACCACAGCGCTCAAGGAACATTGTTGAAGGTTCGCATGCTAGTTCAAAGATATAGACGCCATTCATAGGTTAGTTATTTACCTTCTGAGTTATCTGCATGGTGAACTTCATATGGTCTTGCCTTAACTTTTCCCATAAAGACTACATGTTCTGTAAAACCAGTGAATGTACCAGGATTAAGACATTTATCTCTGTCTTCGTACAAAAGTTCACTTAGATGTTGCTCAAGTTTTGCGAGATTCACTTTCTTGTTGCTGACATAATCCTCATTCTTTATCCCGTCGAAGGAAAGGCGCACCATTTTGCGAACAGCTTTGGCTTGAAAAACAATCTCTGTATCCACTTGAACAATTTGACCACGACACACTTTGGATTTTTTGGGAATTCTGAGAAATTGCGGGTTGATTTTCACTGGACAAAGGAAAAAAATGGCAACTAGCTAGTTACACTATTACGTATTCTACGTTAACCCCTTTGCCTGGTCGAAAGAAGTATAATTTGAGCTGACTTCATAACATTTATATAATTCAGGGGGCCCTAAATCTCTCCCTCTCCCTCCCTCCCCTCACACTTCTTTAAAACACATCAAACCCTATCCAATTCCCAACTTAGATACATACATACTCATCCTTTATTTAAACACGATAATGTTTAAAAGCACTGACATGCTTGCGGAGTCGTGTATTATTATAATAAAAATATAGATAATTAAATACAACGTTTAGCTGTTTAAGAAATGACGCATGAATATAACTAAAAAATAATAAACGGTATGCAGAAGAGACTTAAAACATTTAAAATCGTTATAAAATCTAGGGAGTGACTGAACTGACTGGGCATTAAAATTGTTATCTTTAACGTGAGTGTCTTTCGTAACAATGCGGAAGAATGTCTTGAAATTGTTTCATACATTGTTCCATAGGATGGCTCGTCTGTGTCCAACTGAGTTTTTTTTCAGAAAGTAGGAATTAAATCGTGGGACAGTAATCCTGTTACAATTTCTGAGATTGTAGTTGGTAAAAGGCTTGTTCATTAAATAAGATAACGTAGGAGGTGCTTCTTCTCTGAAAATTGTATAATTGTATAATTAAACGGAGCTAATTTGCACATATAGTCTATTGTGTC
>NC_090888.1:13649405-13654405 GCF_036669925.1 Montipora capricornis | reverse complement strand
TCCTTATTTGAAAACACGTGAAGGTACCTGTCTGACCTAGAGGCTATGATATGATTCGGCCTGACTTCCCTACTCCTAGTTCTTTGGATTCAAACACCTTACGAGAAATCTTAATGCTCTACTTTTAAGAATTATTTAGCACCAACGTGTTTAGAGTAGGCGGATTCATACCTTGCGATGGAGCATCATTAGATCTGACCCTTCTTAAACTCCTCTGTCGAAGACCCAGGGCATCCCTTCCTGTAAATGACAAGGCAGGGATTTGAAACAACGGTATTTTGCAAAGATGTCATTAGTTAACCCTGGCTGAGAACCAAGTAGCTGTTGGACTAGAATCGGCTGGAAATCGATCTCGAGCCCCAAAGGCAAAGCGCCATTAAGTGGTGAGCCTTGGAGTTGGGTCCGACCAAATAGGGAGCAAAACTCTGTTGGTCTCCCATGGGTGAAGAGTATACTTAACGGCTTCAACATCGCTATTTAACGTAATCGAACGGATATTGGAGCAAAAGTTAAAGCCATTTTCCCAGTCCTTTAGAGATTGCACGTTAACCTGCATATAGACTGTATTAGTTGACGCCCATAAGGAGTAACCAGTCACTATGATGTACAGTGAATTGAGCAAATTAGTGCATACCTTGTGGTGAAAATGTGCAACACTTGAATTGTTCGTCGCACGGCAAATGGGTACAGTTTCTTCGATAAAAGCCCGCCATGTAGTAGCCGTCAGCACACATACTCAAACCTTTATCATTCGAGGATTTATAAACATCTTTCACGTAACAGTCATGGTAAGAATCCGGCAGGTTGTTGGGTTGGCAACAGAATGCTGCTTCAACGTTGGAAAGCCACGATTTCTTATTATCCCCTTTAGTGAGGAGAACACCATTGATAAATCCCTCTTCAGGGCAAAGTTTCCAAGTTCCGTTGCTGCAAAATGCAACAGTGTGTCGCCACGCCTGATTAAACTTTCTTGCGTTAGACCTTCTTTCAAATAATATATACTCTACATTTGCCAACTCCCACCATCACTTGGTGGGGTTGGTTGGTTGGTTGGTTGGTCAATATATATATATATATATATATATATATATATATATATATATATATATATAATTTAAGTGTACAAATAGCGACAGCGAACTACTAGCAGAACCATTGAACGAAAAACATATTGCCGTGAGTGGGAATTGAACCAGCGTCCCCCTGGTTACTAGTCGGGTGTGCTAACCACTGCACCATCACGACAACGCTGCTGGAAACAGAGCAATCGGTGAGGTGATTGGTTATCCGCGGGGTTCCCCGGCGTTTACCATTCAGGAACAGGACGTACATCGGATCATCCGGGGATGATTCACAGGCTACCAGCTAATAACAAATTATATTTTTGAATTAACAAGGCTGGAAATCCAACGATGTAGTCCCAAGCTAGTAGGTCCTGGATCCGAAGGATACACAACGCTTTGCTAGAAATATTAAGTAATTTGAGTGTACAAATAGCGACAGCGAACTACTAGCAGAACCATTGAATGAAAAACATATTGCCGTGAGTGGGAATCGAACCCGCGTCCCCCTGGTTACTAGTCGGGTGTGCTAACCACTGCACCATCACGACAACCCTGCTGGAAACAGAGCAATCGATGAGGTGATTGGTTAGCCGCGGGGTTCCCCGGCGTTTAACATTCAGGAACAGGACGTACATCGGATCATCCGAGGATGATTCACAGGCTACCAGCTAATAACAAATTATATTTTTGAATTAACAAGGCTGGAAATCCAACGATGTAGTCCCAAGCTAGTAGGATCCGAAGGATACACCTAGATACACCTAGGTAGCTTGTGAATTATCCCCGGATGATCCGATGTACGTCCTGTTCCTGAATGTTAAACGCCGGGGAACCCCGCGGCTAACCAATCACCTCACCGATTGCTCTGTTTCCAGCAGGATTGTCGTGATGGTGCAGTGGTTAGCACACCCGACTAGTAACCAGGGGGACGCGGGTTCGATTCCCACTCACGGCAATATGTTTTTCATTCAATGGTTCTGCTAGTAGTTCGCTGTCGCTATTTGTACACTCAAATTACTTAATATTTCTAGCAAAGCGTTGTGTATCCTTCGGATCCTACTAGCTTGGGACTACATCGTTGGATTTCCAGCCTTTTTAATTCAAATATATATATTGAATTGAAAAACAAAAAACAAAAACGGCTCACAAAACCGCAGAAGGTAAATAAGCAAGTACATTATTCGAAAATCGGTATATATCGTTCATAAACTTAAAGAGCTAACTATTTTGCAAAGCACTTTTAAAACGTCATGGTCATTGCTTGGCTGATAACAATCATTTAAAGAATACTTGTCTCTCAGGTAATGAAAAAAATATTGTATCTTATTAGTTAAAGTGGTACTCTGATCAAATTTTTACACCTTGATTTTTTGAGTGTATCACATAGAATTCCATAAAAGAACAAAAACCCCATTTACCGTTTCCAAATATCTGCCTTGCTTCCAGAGATATTTAAGTTTGAAAAACTTGTAAAATATGCAAATGAGATGACTGATGACGTCATATCCTCCACCCAACATTATATTGACTATATAAATAGAGCTAACTTGGCCAATCTGCAGCGCAGACCATTGAAACTTGGTAGTCTAATAGTTCTTCAGGAAACACACCTATGGCTATAAAAAAGTCTGTTCCCATGGCAACTGACTCTTTTCCAGTCCCCACTCACTTGATTTCAATATGTTAGTGATTTTCAGCTTGAAAAATGTTAAACAAGGCCACAAATAGAAAATAACATATTTATATGCTTGCTGGATCATGCATATGAAGTGCTGTTAGCAAATATCAAAATGGAATGCCAAAGGTGGCCAGAAAAGCTTTTAATATGGGGGAGGTCTGGAACCCAGTATGATGCCATGGTAACAGAACTGTCAAGCTCATATTGTGGAGAACATTTAGTAGAATCTTACTGCAAAAAATCAAAAATTTCTGATACAAATTGGCTGAGATATCTCTTTTCATCATGTTTGGCTAATTTGCATAGTTTAAAAACTCCAATATCTCTGGAACGAAAAGAGATATTTGAAAAAAGTAAACAGCATTTTTCTTCTCACGCAGACTACTTGTTTATGTTTCAAAATGGCTTATTTAGGAAAGATGCGATTTTCGTCAAAGTACCCCTTTAAATTCCCCTATATGCTGATACAGAAACGGGCAACTATCTTACTAGTTCAAAGGTTTCCACCACTTTGCACTTTTACATCTCTGGTTCCCTTCTCCATTTAGCGGAGGAGCTGTGCAGCACCTCGCAGTTTCCAAAAACTCGATTTCGTCGTCTCTTTCTTCCTGCTTAGAATCTCTATAAAAACCAGTCAAATACTCTGTTTTTTCACAATACGACCACCCGCCGTCTTTTTTCGAAAACGGTACTGATCTGCATTTAGTATGGCATGATGAAAAATCCACCATCACCAGGACAGAAAGCAAAGCAAGCAAGGCAAAGTTCTTCATGGTACGCCAAAAGATGATTTTCTTGCGCGTGTCCCTACGAAAAAATGAACGTTATAGTAATGAAGGTGTTATCAGGACTAGTTGGCAGTGGTTTCAATAGATAAAGAAAAAAAAAAAAAAGGATTTAAACCCGGAAAATTAGTCCCAAAGATCAGTTAACTATTATTATATTATTCCCGTTTTCCTTCGGTTAGCCTGGTCAACACCATTTTAATTTTTTTTTTTGGAAGCTCGGTAAATATCCATCACTATTTTCCTCCACGTACTTCGGTGAACAATTTATTGCTAACTATCACACGATGTGCCTCGAGCTCGTATAAATATTTTTGAGCAAAGTATTTCTGAAGGGATAGTGAGACGCAAGATAATTACAGTGAAGCAACTATTCACCGAAGATTAAGTGGAGATGGTTAGTGGTGGATATTTACGGAGTCGAGTATAAAAATTATACTAAAACAGGGAGATAATACGGCTAAAAAAGATCTTTTCTTAACTCATTTTTTTCTGCAACGATTACAACTATTTTCGGGGGCAAATCCCACGCGAGTCTCTCGGAGGTGAATAATAAAGGAAACTCATAGTCTGATTAGCCTATCAAAGCGCGCCTTCAACGCTATCGACTGTCTGTTAATACTATATGCTAATTGGCCTTTATTCATCAACAAAGAGCAAACTGTTGTATGCTTAGTTACCTGGCCTCTACATGAAAGTGAGGCTAGAGTTGACCTTGTTATGATAGAGACCTCTCTCCTTTTCTTACATTAATGATTTTGTTGTCATGCTAACTAGTTGGAAATTACAAAAGAAAGGCACTTAGGTTTCTCTTAAAACAAGGTCAACTCCAGCTTCACTTCACTTCGTGGGCCAGTTAACTAAGCACACAACTATATGACAATCGGTGAGGTTAACAGAGCACGTGCATAGCCCTTCTTTTTTTCTTTGCATGCAGATAAACATTTAATCGAGATCAGGAATTTCCCGTAGAAAAAACCTACGGAAAACCGCTGTAAAAGGAAACTGCCTTTCCTTAAGGTGACAGATATACACGTATACACGTTATACAATGGCTCTTTGACCGAAGACGGAAACATTCTTCTGTCTCCTTTAACATGGTCTCGCTAAAAACGAAAACACTAGTCATTTAAGTAGACAAAGTGCTTATTTAATTGGTGCTGCATGGCTATGTAACCTACGCAAATTAGCTGAGCATATTAATTATAAAGCCAGCTATTTGGCATTGCGATATTTACATTCTGAATCAGATGCGAAGCTACTCCTCTCAAAAATCTAATGCCTAACATTTATGACGGCAATGGCAGAAGTAGCAAAGGAAAAACTTACCACAAAAAAATAAGAATCAAATGCTGGGAAATGGCATTGCTCGTGTTGCCAGTTTGAAGACTCACGATATCTGCTTCCTGGCGCAATTTTATTTAAAACTGAACTCGCATGGTTGGGCACGCACTGAGTAATGAGTTTAAAGTT